>NC_142249.1:38988387-39228387 GCF_052056855.1 Sturnus vulgaris | reverse complement strand
GTTTGAAGTGGCCTTGCATGGCTGCATTGGGCCAGGGCCAGCTCTTATTCCACCAGCATTTGATGGACTTATTTTCCATGTTTGTGTTTTTTTTTTTTTTTTTTAAAAAAAAGGGAATTGCAATACTACCAGTGGTTTATTTCAAATAATGATAAAAAATCTTTTTATTCTAGAGAATTGGGAAAAGCAACCCAAATATAAAACTCCTAAGCCCTACAGCAATTTCAAACAGTGTCATTTACTGATGAGCTGCTGGCAATAAAAGTTTTAGATGTTTGCCACCATCCTTCAGCTGCACCCCTCAGATTCTGGGAACCTTATTCATGAAAAGGAAAAAATACAATCCTTTTTGTGGCTGACAAACACGTTAACAAGGAAAAGTAGAGAAGAATGGAGAACTCGTGCAAAGATAGAGCACAATAAATTCCCCAGAGTCAAAATCTGGTCAGCAATAGCATCCACTTTGTTTTAAAAGGTATTTTACTGTGCTCTATCACTCTGGGAAAGAAAGCCTTATAACCACAGTGGCTGCTCTATCAGAGGCTGCTTAAATAGTTTTTGAGATAGAGATCACCATTTCAGAGACTCATATATCCCAGCACTGTAGGTGCAACACCACTTGTGCACTTTTTTCTGTCTGGGCAGGGATAAATGTTCACAGGAACATTTATCAGATGCTGTTTCTCCTTCCTTTTGTGCCCACCGTTGCTGTTGCTCCACTCAGACCCAAAGGAACTCAGGTTTCAGGCCAGTTTGCAGTGATTTGCATGATTGCCACAAATAGGGGTGGTGGCAGAGCGTTCAGAAGCAGTTTCCTTCACGTTGACAACACTTTATGATCAAATGGCTGCTTTCACTTATAGCTCCTTCCTTCTGGGATAAGAAAATTGAATTTTTAGGATATATAACAAGCAACACATGTAGCATGAAATCATGGTGTTATAGGGCTGTACAAATAAAAGATGGGCTCAAGAGGAGACTCACGGCACGGCTTTCTATCCTGAAAAGTCAAATTATTCATCATTTTAAAGCAAGCTGTGCACTTAGTGCTACGCAAATATTCTCAAAACGTGCTTAATATTCAGCATTTGTGGAATACTCTTCAAAAACAGTTTTTTTTTTTTTTTTACTTTTTCGTCTCTGCATTTTCTCTTGCAGAGAATCTCTAATTGCTTAGACACCTTTGAAGTTCAAGATATGTCATTATCACTCACTGGCATAAAGTGCAACAGAAAATCCTGCATTTAAAACCCCAAATGTTCTAAGTTTGCACTCATCCAAACTTCTACAATTAATCAAATTAGGAAAGCAGCCAGTAGAACAAAGGTCCATCAAGAATATTTCAGTTCAAGGGGCATTCTTTTGTATTAGCTCTATATCAAACCACATCTAAATTCTGCAAAAAGTGTCTAGGACTTTATTTCTATCTCAGGCATAGGTTTTTTGTGTGTGTCTGGGGAGGTTTTATGGAGTTTTTCCCTAAATTTTTCTTCTGAAATACAAATGAAAATATATTCTGTAAAACAGATGCCCTGTCAATATGAAAATTAATTTTCTTTTTTTTTTTTTTAATTAATATTTTCTGTACTCTAATTTTCACTTCTCACAGTGCTGATATTTGTCACTTTTAGGTTCAGCACTAAGGCACAATTCATTCCATACTCTGGAAACTGGGAGACACCAGTCAGTCTCTGTGTGATACACTTCACAAGATTCCCTCTATAAGCAGAGAAACACAATTAAAAAAAACCCAAACAAACCCAAAACCTTTAAATTCTTGCAGGCAGCCCTGTTCCAGGGACATTTATCATGGCAAATCCCAGATTGCAGCGCTGGGGTTCCGAGGCTTCTGACACCACACGGAGCCTGAAACGTGCAGAAGGAGCTGGGAAAGCCACTCAGGGTGTTATTCCTCAGCAACAGTGGGATTTCCAATTTCATGTCTGTGCGTTATGGAACACAATCACAGCAGAAAACACCCAAATTAAACTGTTTATTGAAGCACCTGGTTCTGGGCAAAGAGGCCTTGGGAATCGCCTGACTTTTTATGCAAAACTCATTTTTCTGGGTCTTTGATCCTGGTGATTCTCACTCTCGTTCGCCTTCTTTGGTTTCTCAAGGTTTCTTTCTGGATTAAATCAAAGAGCTGCAGTGTGTGCCTCCAGCCCTGCTGCTCCCTGAGCGCTCCAGGCAGTGGGAACAGCAGCACGATGCTGCAGGAGCAAGGGTGGGAGGCTCTGCCATTCCCAAATACTCCAGAGAAATGCAGTCTTTTTGTCCATAGGTGGTGCTGCGTGAGCCTGGAAAAAGAGCTGCTCTTCCCATGGCTCTGTGGTCCCCAGCCTGTGCCTCCCTGGGTGGGGTAGGACCAGCCCTGGGTCTTTGTTGGTATCTCCCTTTCCAGGTCTCTGCCTTTAGGGACTCCACAAAATTATGGTGGCAGCCACACTCAGCTGTTTGGTGCTGGGCTTTAGACTTCTTGAAGTTGTTTGTGCTTAAATATAAAGTCACAAAGCAAAAGCAGGAGAGTGGAATTGTCACAAGGACGATGCCAAGAGCTTTTCAAGGGAGAAGCAGGACTATGACACAGCCATGTCCCTCCTCTTGATTTGTTTAGGGTCAGGCTTTTCAGTTGTCTCTGCAGCTTTGCCCATCATTTGAGGGCAGAAATTCGAAGAATTGAGCTTTTTCCACTCTTTTCTCCATGCTTTTTTAGGGGGCAGAGTGACCAAGGAACAGATACAGTAATGGTGGGTACTATCACTTTCCAATTTCGTACTTTTTGTTTTCTATTTTAGCCTTGGAAATGTTAAAACACAGATATTTTCTTAAGAACCATCCTGTAAAGCAAGAAGGGGTGTAACCAGAGTCCTGGGTCAGATACAGCAGTTTCATGTCAGAAAACATTACAATAATTGTGGAATATACAGTTGCTGTGCTGACAAAAACAAAAAAGTGCTTTTCATCTAAACAAATTCATTTGATTTATTGTGTTTTATACTTATGTTGTATTTAAAATTTTCATCCCCCTTAAACACTCCGTGGCTTTCCAAGAGTGTTGGAGAACTACAAGGCCGTGCTTTTGGCATTGGGGGTGACCTCATTATTAATCAGAAAACATCTGGGCAGGCAGAGCAGTTGCATGTGTGTGTGTGAGTTCAGGGAGCTGGGGATGGATTAGCAGCCCTTGCACGCACAGGCCACCAGACTTGTGTGGATTGCTTGGAAAACGCCCTGCCCTGGGTTCTTGTCTCCAGATTTCACAGGAATTCCTGTAGGAATATTTCCAGAAGTCAAGGAAGACTTGGACAAGGGAGGGCAGGCTTTAAGCAGAGTTTAGATGAGGTATTAGAAAGGAATTCCTGACTGTGAGGGTGATAAGGCACCAGCAGAGGTTGCCCAGAGAAGCTGTGGCTCCCCCACCCCTGGAATTGTCCAAGGCCAGGTTGGCCAGTCTTGGAGCAACCTGGGAGAGTGGGAGATGTCCTTTCCCATGGAAGGGGGTGGTTTTAAGGTGCCTTTCAACCCAAACCAGTCTGGGATTCTCTCCCAGCTCCCAGCTCAGGGGGCCAATGCCCCAGGAGTTGCCTGCAGGGCCAGGGCAGATGCTGATGCCAGGTCCAGGCTGTTGATGAAGGAGATCACTCGTGCCCATCACTCACCTGTGTTTACCAGCCCTGCGATGGCACAGGGTTCATTAAGGCATTCTTGGAGAGTCTCTCCTAAAGCACGAGTATAATCTCTTTGTTTTCAGTTGCTCAGTGCATGCTCAGGTTGACAGATCCTGCAGATGAATTAAACTTTCATGTTGCATTTTCAGCAGAGACCCCACAATTTACTCAGTACACATCAGGAGAGAAGATATGTAATAAAAATCAGACAAGTGTACTTATTTTCCAGAACACAGACACTACCCTACCATTATGCTTTTTACATTTAACTGTATAAACAACAATTTAGTTTGCCCTTAATGTCCTAAATATGCTTAGATCCATCACGGTCAAAATTGAAGGGCAAGGCAAAAGGACAAAGAGAAAAGATGTGAAATGTTCCACAGAAATAACCCAAAATACACTTCTAATAGCACAAGCACATTGTTAAAAAATGAAGAAGTAATAGCACAGGAAAGGGTGTGTATTTATGGTGTCACACAGGGTGGAAACAAAGGCTGTCTCTGATGTTGTTTACCCACCAATGGAAAAAAAATTCCTTTGGACCACAGGGTCTTCCCCCTGTTTATACAAAGAGAGGAAAAACACCCTGTGCTGCTGCCTGGAGGAGGGGAAGCCCTGGAGGGGCTCCACAGGTCCCTCTGCTGCTGGGGGAACTGGCAGGGTTGGTGTCTTTTATAGCCACACTGCAAGTTTCTACTCAGAAGTAAAAACTCTAAGAAAAAAACTAGTTTTTCTCTCTGCAGGTGAAGGTTTTTCTGTGCAGAGAAGCTATTTCAGAATAAAGCAGTGGGTGAGCTAAAAGCAGGAGATTTTACTCAGTGTAGAGGAAGTTTTGCTCAGCAAGTGGTGAGGGGGCCAATGTCCGTGTCAGGAGCTGTGGCTGACTGATTATTCTGAATTCAGACCTGTGTTTGGGCTGAATTTCATAAAATTCCAGAACGATTTGGATTGGAAGGGACTTTAAAACACATCAAGTTCCACTCGCTTCCACAGGCAGGAGCATCTTCCATGTTGCTCAGATCTCCATCAAACGTGGCCTTGGACACTTCCAGGGGTGGGGAATGTTCATAAAGAATTGTCATGGTTTAGACAAATACCTGAAATACTTATGAGTCAGGGTAATTTTTTTTTTTCTTTTTTTTTGGGGTATAATATTTATTGTTTCAGAGTAATTAGTAATTTACTAATGCTTCTCCATTTTATATAATTATGAAACCTTAAGTCCAAATGTGTGACCTATCTTTTATGATATGTAAATAAAAGTTCCTTAGACTGCAAATATTTTATTATCTTGTCTCTGAAGCCTGATAGGCTGCATTGAGGTTGAACAGCCATTTTGCCTATTTCTGAGGGATCAAAGTATGTTAATGATGTCAGCAAAAATGTTTTCTCATACCTTTATATACAGCTTTTAAATACAATGCAGAACTTTGAGTATATTTTGTACCATTTTTTCATAAAAGGTTTGAACTTTGTATAGTCAACCTATCAAAAAATGTATAAATTATATGAGAAAAAAAAAAACCTGCATCATTTTTTTTCCCTGGGAAGTGGAGCAGTTAATATTCAACATGAAATGTCTAATCTTTAAATACATTATAATCTAACTGCTTAGGATAATTTTTGCTTTAATACCTTAAGAGTCTGCAAAGCCTGAAGGATGGGATTATTAAAATGGAATTTTAATGTCAAAATTATCAGAGAAGAGAACATATTGCTAGTGTTCATAAAAAAAAAATGTATTCAATTTCTGTTTGATTTGTTCAAATAAGAGATGAGAATATATTTGATTATAGCTAGTAAGTATTCAGAAAGTTGATCAGATGACTGCAGGTCATTGCAACATAAGTGCTGTCAACTATGGGGATTAGTACATTTGAGAGGCTGAAATATGTGGTAATGTATAAACATACCTGGACTGATGGCTTGGCTTGCAGCTGCCACGAAGATGCTGCACAGGGAAAGAGTCAGGAATAAAAATTTCCTGGTGGCCTCATAGAGAACGTTACCAACTGCCCAAACATTAAATATGAAAGGAACAATCTTAACGTGGTTTAGAGATATAAATAAAAATCTCTATTTTGCTCGTAATTTGAGTTTGAAGTTTTCCTGCCTGGCTGTTAGTGGTGTTGAGCTGAAGAGCAAAATCACAGAATTGCAGAATATTCTGGGCTGGAATGGACCTTTGAGGTCATCCCACCCCTGCCATGGGCAGGAACACTTTCCACTATCCCAGGGTGCTCCTAGCCTTGTCCAACCTGGCCTTGGACACTGCCAGGGATCCAGGAGCAGCCACAGCTTCTCTGGGAATTCCTTCCCAGCCCCTCACCACCCTCCCAGCCAAGAATTCCTTCCCAATATCCAATTTAAACCTACTGTCTTTCAGCTGGAGCCATTCCTCCTCGTGCTGTCACTCCAGGCTCCTCACAGCCACCACCATCCAACAGCTTCGGATGTTTCAGATCATGCGAGAAACAAGCTCTGAAAGGTAACAGAAATAATGAAAACACCCCACCAACCTTTCCCAGATTATTAAATAATCTGGGCAGCCAGCACCTCTCTGTCACCAGGGTCCTACTGACAACTTTCCTTTTGTTTCAATGTAGTTTCTCAGAAAAGTTAATCGCTTCCCAGAACAGGGACCTGGAGATCAGCATAGTTTGGTCAGTTATTTTTATACAGAAAACCATGCAAATTTTCCACAGATGGTCGGGAAGCACTTGGATTTTATGATCTTAGATGTTTTTCCAACCTAAATGACTCTAGGAAAACCAGGAGGTTGCAGCTCCAATAAATAATAAACCTTTCAATAAATGTCTGTCAGGACTGCCAGGAAGGCACCTAAAAGGGATCTAACTCAGGCATAAGAGGAAAGGATTCCTGTTGTGCAAATGCAGGTGAAAGGACTTCAGGCTTGGATGCTTAAATCAGGTTTGGAAACCTTTTTTTGGTGACTTCCTTCTTCTTGGAAGATATAGCATCATTTGTCTGGAATTAGGGCAATATTGCATAAGCTAACGAGGTAAAAATTACGGTTAAAAAGTCGCCTGCTGTGTTCACAGGCTTCTCCTGTGATAAACTGTCTGGTGTGGATGCAAATTTGGCATGTTAGAAAAGAAGGAAGAACAGGAAATGCATGATTTGCCTGCAGGGAAACAGCCCAGGGAAAATGGAAAAGCAGCCCAGGTTGGAAATACCTACAAGAGAAATGTGCTGCCACCGTGGTTTTGTTTTTATCTCAACATTACAACTGAACAAATACTTTAGAGAGAAAGTGAAAGGTGATTTCACAGCTATTAATTAAGATATCAAAGCAAGTCCCATATTCATAAATCCTTCTCTATTTGCATGAATGGTTGTGCACAGTTTTTACTTTCATAAGAACACTCAGAGGGATTGACCATCCTACAGCCAGTATTAAGCATTTGTGCAAATAATTTTATCTTTCTTTTTTCCTGTTTGCAAGAGTTGATTTTTATGGTCATAAAGTAATTTTTTTTCCCTAAAGAATTTACATCATGAATAATACACCTAGGTCACCTGTCCAACCGTTTTATTTTTTTTTTACATTAGTAAAGATTTATTTGTATGAGGAGACAATCTATCTCACAATGAATAGTTGAACATTGTAATAAAACAAAACAAAACAAAAAATACAAATAACCCAGAGGTTGCAATATGTTTGTATAAAGTATTCAAACAATTTCAAATAACAACTGAACTTGTAAAAATCAACATCTGTTCATGGATTATTCATGAACAAAAATGGTAAAATTCCTTCAATAAAAATAGTCTTCAATGAATAGTTTTTGCTGGTTGCTGAGAAAATGATGTTCTTGCAACTGAAATCTCAGCTCCAGGACTCTCCTGCAGTTCAGATTCGTTAACACTGAAATTATCCTTTAGTACATAAATTGCTGCAACAGGAAAACGATACAAAATTCCAATTAAAAAAATACAGTGACAGAATAACACTGAACAGTCTGGATTTAGGCAAGGGGGTGAGGGTTTTTCCACAAAATTCAAAAAAATCTTTGGAGTGCATCTGTGTTTGTCAACTTATGCAGGAGCATCATCCCAAATTATATTATTTGCTGCAATAAAAACTTTTCTTGCTGCTTTAACAGATCCCTCCAGTGATGACTTCACACATAATGATTTAAAACTATTATTAGTAACAACATTAAAAGATCAATAGTCGTTCAAACCTAAAAGTATAATTTTACCCAGCTGAGGGAGAGGTTGGAAGGTTCCCCACGGTTTGACAGGCTGACACAAAAAACACAGTAGGTATCATTTTCAGAACAATGCACATTTTTAATTTATGAATGTTCTTTTATAAACTTGTATGTACAGTCACTCTTTTATTTTTTTTTTCCTCCAGTGCTACATAATTATAACTTGCAAAATGTAAATATTTATGAATTCACAGGATGTTCGCTGGAAGAGAAGAATGTTATACTTGCAGATTTTTCTTGTACTTGCAGGATTCACATAATATTATTTGCCATCATGATGTACTGAAAAATGCAAAAAAATATAATATTCTACATTTGACTTTTCTGAAAAATACCATCTGGTGTTATTTTTTGAGAGTTGGAGATCAGCTCTGTAATTGCTTATAGTTGGAGACAGACATTACTACATTTATTGACAATTTTATTCTCTACAATAATCTTACATTTAAATAGTGACTTTGTTCCTGAAGGATGCCAGAGTGATTAAACTGATATTCAAACTCTTTGGATAGCATCACCCACCACTGAAATGCAGCCATCTCTGGGGTGAGATACTGCAGCTGTTTAACAGCGCTCAGCAGCGCTGCACAACAGCTTTGGAAATGAAGAATTCCAATGAAAACGGGGACATTTAGGTAGGCGAAATAATTATCCAAATTGGTGTTTGGCCAGGATGTTAGGGCTCGCATGTCTACGCTCAGAAAATTATATTGGATCCTTAATATCCATAATTACTCAGGACATTGAGTCAGCCGTTCCTATCAGAGAGGGCATTGCCCAAGTGAAGCCCAGCACTGTTCAGGAGGGATTTTGGGAAGCTTATTTGGAGTCTTTTGGATTTTTTCCTGACTCTGTGGATATCAAACATCCATGCCTGTGAAGCCCTCTTTGTGCAGAGGAATTCCACTGTGGTGTCTGTGCAGGTTTGGAGGCTCTAAGTGGATCTAAGTTGCTGGTCAGATTACTTTGATTAAGAAAATGGATCTTGGAATATTTTATCTGAATTTCACTGCACTTCAGAAGTGTGTGGGACTGCAGCTGAACTCGTGTTAAGTACATTAAGATAATTGTAAATATCTTTGCTCTGTTGGCTATCTCAGCTTTCACAATTTTCAGGAGACAGTGGTCGTGATGTACTTACCCATCACATCACCTTCTCATCCTGGGCTGGCTGTTTTAATTTCAGTTGGTGTATCCAAGCTGGGTAAATGTTTCAGGAAATATTTCCTCCACAGAGTTATGCTAAAAGTGTTGCTGCCATTAGACTTCCATCACACTCCCGCTGCTCGTGAGCTAAACGGACAGGACTGGAAATGTGAGCTGTCAATCTGGGTGTAACAATACATTTAGCTCGAGCACATCATCCACGTTGAAAGAAAACACTTGTCAAAGTTACAAACAAGCAGCTCCTGGGTAAGTCATCCTCCTCCACCAAAGCTTCTGTGCTCGGATATGCCAAGAGTTCCTCCTCACCCACAGCTGCCAACCACAGTGTATTTTTGCACTGTTCTTCTGTTTATCATCTCCAGCGCTTGTTGATGTGCAATTACATCCAACCACGTGCCCCAGGACTGCTCTGTCTCGTTATCCAGTTGTCAGGGATGATCAGGAGATCCTGCCTTTGGATTTCCTCGATTCACGTGTGGCAAACCTCGAGCCGCGCTTTGTCCCTCCGGAGATGTGGCACGGAGGAGCATTGTGGAATCACCGTTCCTCATCACCTATTTAAAATTCCTCTCCACCTATCTGAAATTTATCCAATTCCTCTCCTAACTTCTTAGTTGTAACATCTTTCTGAACACACTCCAGACCATGTAAAGTAAGTGTTTCTCTAGACTGCATAGAAAAAAAAAATCCCACTGTCACTATGAATAAGTAGGGGTGACATGGAACATGGCAGGAAAATATCCTCTCAGTAACAGTCTTGAGCATTGAAAACTGCCAGGGAAACGTGTTCTTGGCTTGGAAAGTTTTGTGTTTTAGATGAGTGGAGAGTGCTCCATGGAAAATGATTGGGTATGGAAGCTGGACTTTAGTTCTGGGAAGAACTCACATGGCTTTTATAACATAGACAGCTAACCAAATGTCTTAATCAAAGCTTTTTCACCCAGAAGTGGTAATGGGTCACAAATGAAATTCTGTGGCAAAGAATGATGATAATTTTTTCCAGTATGTAAAAGGTTTGAGAAATTAAAACATAAACCAAACCATTTTAATTTTTCTAAGAAAAATTTCAAGTTTGGGAACAGAAAGCTGCATGTTTTCAATATTTCGGAAGTACATGAGGTGTTTGAGGTCATCTTTAAATTATGGAAAGGATAGTTGTTGAAAGCCATGGTTTGTTCATATGTCATTATTGGGGTATATTTTGAGCTGATCAATTGATCTGGGGTAAAACATTTGATCCCTTGTGTAGAATTTGAGTTGAAAATTATCCTCTGAAGTTTGGGTGATGATGTTTTGCAGCTACTGTCCTCCACCTGGAACACCTAAACTTTGGATTTTTCTGCCCTCATTTGTAGAATGCATCCTGTACACGTGCTGCATCACTCACACAGTGATTTGTGAACATAAAATTGTAATTTCTGAGTTACAACATGAAGATCTGTCTGAGAATGTGAATCCATGGCTGCAGAGAGAGTTGTTGCATGAATTTATGATTTTTGAGATTAAGTACTTCAAAGGACAATCAGGATCAAACCTTTTTTTTTTTTTTGCTTTTGTCCTTTTCTTGGTGACATTTAGGGAAAATGATTCAATTTTTTTTTAAATGGAAAATAATGGAACTGGTTTCACCTACCCCTTCTTCATGCCATTGTTTCAGGGCAAGATGCACAACTAAAAACATACCTTTTAATATTTTTGTTAATTTTACTTATTTACTAATAAACACACTAAAACAAAAATAGAAGAAAACACCATCAAGTTATATGGAGGAAAAATAATTAATATCTTATTCTGAGTCCGTTTCTGTTAAATTGAGAATGCTTGGGAAGGTTTGAGGGTTCACATCCCAAATCCCTGCTTGGTGATGTGGAAAATTCTTCAACACCAAGGAGTGAAACTCTGGGGTAAAAATACAATGAGGGGATCCACGTGTGCTGCAAAACTTGTTTAAAAAGTTATTATTTTCTTTTCTGTAGTAGGAACCAGTCCGAGTAATTAACTTTTCTTTGCTCTTGGTGTCTTTGGTGTATTATCAGCCTAACATCTGCTCTGGACCAGAGGAATTTTGTAGGAAAAAGAGATTTCACTGGTGGCTTCTGGAAACTCTGTGTCCCTGCTTAGCTTTTTAGAACATCTGCCACAATTCACTCCAGGATGCCTAAACTATAGTAATAATGTAATAAATATTTTCTACAACTAAACCAATGTAACTTTTTTCTCCACCTCTTTCTGTCTTCAGCTGCTCTTACTCCTTTATCAGTTAAATATGCACTAAAGGAACATTTTATCCTGCAACTAGAAAATAGATAAAAAGGCACAAAATTCGTTGTTTATTTTCTAACAATTAAAAAGAGACTTTTAAAATGTTTGCTGCATTGCTACTTAAAAAGAATATTTTGGAGTTACAAAAATTAAACTATAATTTCTGGGTAAAGGAAAAATGTCATTCCACTCAAAATGAATATTGTCATTTATGATGGGAGACCCTTTTGGAAAGCTTTTCCCACATGTATTTAAATAATATTTTGAGTGATCTGTCATTTTAAATTGAAAAACAAAATCTTTCAATTTGATACAAAATGGTTTGCACTTCATACTGGAAAAAAATCAGAAACCTTGGGGAAATTTTGAGATCATAAATTTATTTGGGAATATGATGTTGTCAGGCTCCAGATGTGGCAGTCTGGATGTTCTGGACACCAGGAGAAGACCAGGATGCCCATCAGGAGCCAGATTATGACCTTTAGTGCTTATTTTACAGATGAATATTAATTTGGAATTCAACTATCAACATCACACTGTGGAGAAGATTATTCCCAATGAGCTGAGACATTATGGTGAGGTTTGAAGGAGGTTTTGGTCATTTAAAATCTATTATTTTGCCTTAATATTATTCTACAATAACAGAAACATTTTAATATGGAAATTAGGAATTAATGTAAAGAAAAAGGATGTTTTAATTTTTCTGTGTTACAAAAAGAAAACCTGGAAACTGTTGTGCCTTGACAGAAAACTAGAATGTCACTTCCCTTCTGCATTTTCTTAATGAAATTGCAAAAATACCCAGTGTTTGGATTAGACTTCATCCTGCATGAATGTATTGAAAATCTATAGAATAATTTGATAAAAAAGGAAGAATGAGTCACCTCTAGGGGGAAAGAACCCTCATGAGCACTTTAAATAAATTGAATACTTAGAATATGTGTAAAAAAATGTAGTGTTATAATTTCATCCACATAGTAGATCTGCTTTTAAAGGACAAAACAACGGTAATAACAAAAGATATAATGAAGTTTGACAGAAACAAAGCTCTACAGGTGCTTTCAGAATGTAAGCTATTTTTAAAAAATACTAAAAATACTATTGTATTCTTATGAATACATCTACTAAAATGCTATCTCAGGAATTAATTTCTTAAATAAAATCTCTTTCAGATAAAGGTGTTCTTCAAAGTGAGAAGTAAAAGTTTACAAGTTGTTAAAGTCAACAAGTTGTTAGGTCAAGAAAATCTTTATGCAATCAGATTTTGCAGATGTAGAGGAAGGAAATGGGAGATGTTTTAATAAATATTTTCAGAGTGTCAGTAAATTTCCCATGAGACTGATGGATACTTGTTTCTTTTAAAACTTTTTTCTATTGACAAGACTTCAATGAATTACATTTTTTGAGTCTGGAAAAATGAGCAAATGCTGGAAATGGAGCTAGATAAATTATTTTCTTCACGGTGTTGGGTTTCAATGAGAGGTAAATTGATCCAGCACACCTAAATGTTCACTGATGCAGGACCTGGCACGGCAGAGGTGGATGGGGGGACTTGCCTGTGACACAGAATCTGCTCCTTCTGGAGGTGCTCTAATCTTACATTTAAATCAGCCGTGAAATATCATCCCAAGGCTGAGGTGAGCACAGGGATGAAGCATGAACTGAAATCCCAGCACACCTACAACTCAGATTTATTCTTATGCAGGTTGAGTGATCGTTCACCTACACCAGTTTTATTTCTGGATGCAGTCACAGAGATGTGTTCGAGCCAAAAGGCAGCGTAGGCACAAAAAATGTGGAACAGATTTAAACAGATCACAAACAAAGTAGAAATCTTTTAGCCACTTGAAAGATGATGTTCCCAAATACAAAACCATGGCTCTAAGGGAGCAGTTTAGGAAAGCAATTATAAACTAAATTTGATAGTGTGATGGATCTGATGAGCCAGAAGATTCCTTTTGGTTTTGTTGCTTACGAAAATTGTTATAGATGAAGTAAGAGTAGTAACTATCTGATATGCTTTCAGAGATTGGTGTTTGCATTAATAGAAATAAAAATGCTTTGTGCAACATTTGTGCTTAGAAATCTCACATCAGCATAAGTGGTGCTAGGGAGTCTTCCATGATGGGTTTGCTATAGATGTAAACCAACAATACAGATAATATAGGTGAAATCCAACACAAAATCCAGGCATCTCTGCCACTACAGTATCTGCACTCATTCATGGGGAACTGCCTGTAAACTCAGAATTATCCAGATTCAGTGTGTTTTCTTGCCTAAGGGTTACTAGTTATGGTACTTCTCAGATCAGTGGAGGTGCTAGAAACGCTTAAGGGCTTTGTTATACTGGTGTTAATTGCTAAACTGAAACCCAAATTTGAACTCTGAAGTGTTTTCCTAATCTATTGTGCCACTACAAATCTGGACAGGGAGACTGCTGTCAGCTGAAATAAATAAATGTGTAGTGGAAAAGCAAGATGCTGATGTAATTACAAAGTGTGCCTCTAGTTTAAATCTCACCCTATGACCTGCATGGGTGGCAATTGCTGTCAATTCTGAAACGCAGATGAGTATTTCCATCCCTGCAGGTGCACAGGGAGTGGGGAATTTGGGTACCTGTGGGTAGCTCCAGATGGCAAAAATCTTGCTGCTTTTCTGTACCTCCACCTTTCTGCTAAGTCTTTTTAGGTTTGAAACACTTGTTGTCACTTTTTAGGGGTTAGGACTATTCCCATGGCTTGATTTGATAACACAGTGTGAGTTTTGAATCTGGTTTTGAATGGCTTTTCCACAATGCTCTGCTTTTCTGTTTAAACAAGGAACTGGGATTTGATTGTTCACCTCTTTTAGAAAATTTTGAAATAGTTTTACCTTACAAGAAGAGAGGGACTTTTGGAGAGGGATTTGTGGCAATGGTGAAAAGTAGTGATAGGACAAGGGGGAATGGCCTTCTGCTGAAGGAAGGCAGGGTTAGATGGGATATTAGGCAGAAATTCTTCCCTGTGAAGGTGCTGAGGCCCTGGCAGACCCTGTGGCTGTCTCTGGATCCCTGGGAGTGTCCAAGGCCAGGTTGGACAGGGCTGGGAATAGTCTGGGGTAGCGAAAGATGCCCATGGCAGGGGTGGAACGAGGTGATCTTTAAGATCCCTTCCAACCCAAACCATCCTATGTTTCTCTGATAATTCTGTGATATCTGCACTGTTGGGTTGCTGAAGTTGAACCCGTGGCTGGGCAGAGCCCCACTGAGCTCAGTGCTCTTTGTGTGCAGCAGTAGCCCTGCCCAGGTGGACTTTACAGTGAAGCAGAGTGACATTAAATATTTAGTTTTCATACTCTAGCTTCTTTGCATGTGACCACTACCTAACTCAAAGGCTCCTTACTGGAATCTTAAAATCAGAACAATGGAATGCAATAAAATAGTATAAGAAAAGCTGGAGTTTAATTATTATAATAAGTTTTCAAGATTCATTCTTACTGCTAGTCATTACATTGTTGTGTGGTATTTTTTTCACATGTGAATAGGATGTCTTGGAAATTGTTAGGAGTGTGTCACATTTGGGAGACTTCAGAAACACTTCTGTGAGAGTTATAGGTAAACACAAATAAAACCACTAAGATGCCCAATTCTCTGCTGTGGGAGCTGTTTATACCTGTAATGGTGCAGCATCCTCATTTCAGTAGGGCTTCACTTTGGCTTCTCACTGCATCAGGATCAGCTAAATTGTGCATATCTGTTTAACTCATTATTTGTATTGTTGTACAGAGTTGGCTTCATTCTCATGGTGTTGGCTTTGAAAGCAAAAATCCAGCCCAGTATCACCGAGTTCCCGTGTGTGGCTTAAGGAATTACATATTCTGCCTTTTGAGAGTGTAAAATTATAGTTGTGTAAAATCACCTAGCAGTTCTTTATCCCGAGTTGCATTTTATTACCAATTTCAGATATAGCCATGAGGTAACAGCTAAAAAGGTCACAGTGCAAATACATGTGCAGAATTTAAACGAGGACTTATTCTTTCTCCAATAAACACACACCGGATGCAAAGGAGGAATTGGAACGTTTTCAGAAGGCAGCTCGGGCCAATCCAGCTCTCATCAGGGACCATTTCAAAGATTAGTTTCTGATGTCCATACAAGCATATTGTGTGAGCCTGTTTTTAGATAATGTGCAGTTCCTGTGCTCTGCCATCCGCTCCGAAAGCGTTCCGGCTGCACAGGTCTGATTGCTGGATTTTGTGGCGTCCTGTGAGAGCTGCAAAAACCTCAGCAGCCCGAGTGGACTGGCTGCCTCTGTAAAGTGAGCCTGTAAAGCTTGATTTCCTTCTGGGAAAGAAAACATATCTGCATATTGCCCAGATTTCCAACGACCTGCCCCAGGACTAAACAAAGATTCAATGGAAGAGGGAAAGGAAACGTTCCTAGCAATGAAACCTCAGGTGATCTGGTTTCTATTCTCAGCTCCAACACTCGCTTTTTTTTGTCAGCCTTGATAAGTGATTTAGCTGTGCCTTTCCCCTAGTCTTTAGAATAGGGATAACAGGAGCATTGTAAAGCCAAAATCAATATTGCTGAGGGTCACACTTGCACAAAGGCCCACACAAGTGCTGATGGGCTGTTTAAGACATGAAAGACTGGGCAGTTAAACCCTCCACTGAGATCTGGTGTCCTTAACCCAGATTCAGAGGGTGGGGGCAGAGAAAAACCATCAGCACTTGAGATTTGCTTTAACAAAGCATGTAGAGCCCTTTTGGGGGAGTCATACTAGACAGGGATAGGGGAGAATCCTTACCCTGATAGGACTCATAATCTTCCTGGCTGGTGAGAGGGACATGGCAAGAGTGCTAACACAAGTAGTGCTAACCAAAGGGTGTTAGCACAATATGGTTTTCTCAGTGAGTATTAACAAGAATTAGCTGGAAGAGAGGTGAGAAAAATCCCACTTTGCTCCCTCTCCTGTTCTTGGGTTCGGTAGCTTGGGAATGTTTGGCTGAGTCTGCTGGTGCTGTAGAGATGTTACAGGAAGCCTTCAGAGCTGCATGTTCATAGAATTACAGAATTGCTTGAGTTGGAAAAACCCTGCAACATTGAGTCCAACTGTTTCCCAACCACTGACCCATGGCCCCAAGTGCCACATCTGTGTATCTTTAAATCCCTCCAGGGGTGGGAACATAGCTGCCCTGGGCAGCTGTGTCAGGGCTGGACAAACCTTTTGGTGAAAAAACAAAAAATCCCTAATATCCAATCTAAAATTCTTCTGGTGCAACTTCAAGTCATTTAGTCTTGTCCTAGACCTTGTTACTTGCTGCGGGAGTTCAGCTTTTACAGCTTTTTCAGGAAAAGAAATGAAATCTTGTGATTTCAATGAAGATCAGTTAGGCAAGGTTTGGGCCATTTCCGTGCATTTGAGGTCATCTCCTTCACTTTTCTTGTTTTCACTTGTTTTCAGAGTTTTCTCTCATCAATGTGCACTAGTTCATTTCTTCAGTTACTACTCTTGTCTTTTTGTGTAGGAGTGTGTGGTGGGCTTTGCACCACTAATTAGTGATTTGTCATCAGTCTCGTCTGTTTGTGTTCAGAGCCAGGATTGTTAGAAAGGTGATCGAGATGGATTCTCATGTTTGGACTTGGATGTTTATTATATTTTACCAGAGAATTACAGAAAGCACCTCCAGCTCCTTTCTAGAAGTAGGAAAAATGGCTCCAGCTGAGTCTGCTTCAAGGCCTTTTAAAGCTAAACACACCAATAGAAGTTTAACACCTACATTATTTATTCTTTTTACCCAATCATAGATTCCCATGACCTTTAGAGTGACTTTAGACTGACCAACCAGAGGTTACTACCTAAGTTCCGTGAAGAAGAAGG
Organism: Sturnus vulgaris; assembly: GCF_052056855.1. Classification (NCBI taxonomy): domain Eukaryota; kingdom Metazoa; phylum Chordata; class Aves; order Passeriformes; family Sturnidae; genus Sturnus; species Sturnus vulgaris. The sequence continues at coordinate 39,211,185 of NC_142249.1, read as the reverse complement.
AAGAGAAGAAGATGAACAAGAATAAAAGACACCACCCCAAATTCTCCATCTTGTCCCCTAACTCCCAGTATACTGTAAAAACCTCAAATTTAAAACACATCACTCAGTGAAAATACACACATCTAACCCACCCTACGTTTGAGATTTCTTACTCATTACACAGATTTAAAAGTCTTCTCCAAGGTTTCAGGCCCAGTGCAGTGTTTTCCAGGGTGTCTGTGCCTGGAAGCACGGAAAGCACAAAAACTCCAGATTTCGGGGATCCAACATTATGTGTTTAACTTTTTTGCTTTATTTCGGAATGGCAGTGGGAATAATTTTGGCAAGTTTCAATCCTTTTCACTGCTCCTCATTTCAGTTCAGCCTATGTGGTTGGAGTCACTCCATTTGCTGATTTTTTGGGTTTTTTTCCAATTGCATTTGATTTGATCATATCTCCTTTTCTGAGTGCTTGTTCTGCTTAGTTCTGTGTTTCCTATATTTCATTTCCTTTCCTTGAAATCTTGCAAATTCAATGAAGATCAATTTTACAATGGAGAGACTTCAACCAAAGAGGCTGAACTGAACTGAGGAGCAGTGAAAAGGACTGAAACTTGCCAAAATGGTTCCCACTGACATCCCGAAATCAGACAAGAAAGGTAAACAAAAAGACATCAGTAGTAAGTGAAGAAATGAACTGGTGCACATTGATGAGACAAAACTCTGAAAACAATGAAAACAAGAAAAGTGAAGGACATGACCTAAAATGCACAGAAATGGCCCAAACCTTGTCCAATTGATCTTCATTGAATTCACAAGATTTCATTTCCTTTCCTGAAAGGAACTTAAATGCTCCACTGTAAACATCTTGGTGTTGGACCTTCTCCATCAGATCTCCGTGGACAACTCAAGGTCCTTGATGGAATGTTTCAAAGACTGAGATTTTAGAGCAGAAAATAATGGAAAATTTTATTTGGATGGGACCTAAATTATAATTTAGATCAATTGCCTGACCAGTCCGGGGCTGCCCAAGACTTAAAGCAGATTTTTAAGTGCATTATCCAACACCTCTTAAACAGTGACCAGCGTGGAACATCCTTAAAATCCTTCTCAAACTTTCTTTGACTTAGAGTTTAATTTCCAAAAGCTGTAACCTGTGGCTGTGAGAATCTGTTTTATAAGCTGTCTGTTTGAGTTCCTCAAAGCTGAGTGACTGCTTTATTGGGACGACGTGTCAGTCCTGATTACATTTGCATGTTGGTTTAAACATAACACTACATGCCACAGCTTCCTAACTGGATGTGATGCAGCATCAAAGTGATGTTTCATGCTCTGGGAACTTTAAAAAGTCATTGAAGGGAGAAAAGAGAGATGCCTATGGGAGAAATGACAGAAATTTGGGCTTGATTCTCCACTTATCAAGGTAAATAGTAAAACATATGTTGACTGAGTTGGAAGCAAAATGGGCTCACAGTGACTCTGACGAGGTGGGTGGTGCCTTAGGATTTGTCACTCCTAAACTTCTGAGGAGTGGCATGTCCTTCTCCTGCTTTTTAGAATTGCCCGTTTCTTGTAAATAGATAGTAGAATAACTCCTGGTGTTTTATTTATAAAAATGCTGGTGGAGGTATTTATTATAAATGAAATTAATTTTGAATTAGCCTCCTTTTCCGTTCAGGAATGATTTTTGCAAACAATGCTCTGTTCTTATTATTCACTGTATAATGTGCAAGGACACAGCTTATGTCTCCTCTATCTCCCCTTGCCACTGTTTCTTCAAATCCTTCCAAGCAAGGACAGAATGTTTGGAAGAAATTGCTCTAATATTCTTGAATCCAACTTATCTTCTCCTGATTGCTTTTTCAAAGGTCTAGAAGAGCCTGTGAAATTTATGGAGTGGTGATAACACAGGCTAGGTGAAGATCTACTGCTGCATATAGGGAGAGTGGGTTATTTATTAAAACATCTCGGATTGCTGTGCCAAAAAATGGGCACCCTACACCTCCATTCTCAATCTCTAATGTGCAATAAACCCTTCAGATTTTCTATGAGCTTTGTGAATGCATGCTTGTAAAACTATCTAACATTTTACCTTATAGAAAACAATGGAAAATTACATGTTCCCTGTGTTAGAATTGAGTGGACTGCAGTAGGTAAGGTTTGGGGACATGGGAGAATATGAAACACCAATATCTGATTATATGTAAAGGGTCTTTAACTTAAATTTCTCCCGTGCCATGGCAAAAAGTGGATCCAGCCAGCCAGGGCAGGCCAGCTGTGGAGAAAGAGAAGGTACAGAGAGGGCAAGACTCCAGTCACTTTCACCAATTGTGGGTTATTTCATTCCTGATTTTGCATTTCCTTTTTTTTTTTTTTTTTTTTTTTTAACTTATTTTTCAGCATGTGCTTGTTGTATTTAATTAGTGAACACTGTTCTTAAGATTCAAGGTAAATATTTGACTTAATAAAACCCCATTTTCCTTCTCTAATCTGGCAAAAGTAGCACTTGCTGTTTCAATTCATGCTTGGATTCAAATATAAATCAAATTCAGAAATCAGTCTCTGCTACATCCCCCACATTTTTTTGATCAGAACAAATGTTTTCATACTCTCTATTGCAAATACCATGGTTTGCTTTATGTTTCGTTACAGGGGCCAAATTCTGGCTCATCATTACCGTGTCCATTAGATCATAATTTTGGAACCCACGTGTATTAACACTGAGCAAATGAGTCGAGCCAAAGGAGCACCCCTGAAATCAGCACTGGACTGAAAAGTTTGTGCAAAGAGGAAATTAAAGTGAAATCTTTATATCCAGGTTTGGGTCAGAAGTTCGTGTTTGCCTCATTCTGGCAGATCAGCAGCATCCTTCAGGAATGAAAGAGATCACTGGAGTGGGAGTGGAAAACACGAGCTGTCCTGTTGGATTCCTGTGCAAGGAGACTGAAACACTGTCAGGACTCAGAGAGAGGACGGGGTTTGGAAAGGGAAGAAGAGAGTGGACTAGGATACGAGATCCCTGTGAAAAGTGTGTTTATATCAGTACAGGCTCTCCTCTGTCTTTGGGGGATTCTTATTATCAAAGAAACTGCTGGTGGTCATGGACTTTGAGTCTATCGAGAGCTGAGGTGAATCCGTGACTAAGGAGAGACCAAGGAGTCAGAGATATTCCAGAAGTTTCTGCGTGTGGATTCATGGAAACATTGGGATATCCTAGAGGAGGACAATGTCCCACCAAAGGGTGTCCTTGGATGGATCATGGACCTTCATTCCCAGGAATAACACTCATGGTGAGATCTGTGTGCAGGGTGTGCCTCTGCCTGCTCCTCCACAGACTGAAACAACATGGCATGGAATAATTAAGCTTGGAAAAATCTCCAACCTTCAGCTGAACACCCCCACTAAACCACACCCCAAACTGCCACATCTGCTCGTTTCTTGAACACTTCCAGGAACGGTGACTCCACCACCTCCCTGGGCACTCTGTGCCTGTGTTTAACTACTCTTCCACAGGAAATGTTTTATCCTCGTGTCCAACCTGAGCCTCCCCTGGTGCTGCTTGAGGTCATTTCACCTTGTTCTATCACTGGTTGCCTGGGAGGAGAGGCCAATCCCCACCTTGTCCAAACCTCCAACATCCCCTGAGGTACAATCCCACACATGGGATTTGTGTGTGTGCATAAACACACACTTGATGTTTTTCTCCATTCTCATCACATGTTTCATTCAATAGACTTATTAATCAACCATAAGAAATGAGTTAAGATGTTGAAACAGTCATGGCCTTTGTTCTGTGTCAGTTTTGTTGGCTTAGCTGACATATAGCTACAAGGCATGACGGATCAAAGTAATTAAAGTTCCAATCATTTACCTTTCTATGTTCAGTGTCAAGACAGCTCGCCTTCACCCCGGGTTCAGAGCATTTTCATATTTTTTTAACATGTTAGAGCTGTGCCATTTGCCTCGCTGTACTTAAGCATTTGACAGCATTTCCATTATAAAGTTTATATACGAAGGCTTGAGATTCCCTCTGGATTCCAACTTTGCACATAAAATTGCAGACCACGGGCAATCCAAAACCAATCCAGTAGCTTGGGTTTTTTTGTTGTTTGTTTCTTCTTTGTTTGTTTGATTTTTTGTTTTTTGTTGTTCATTTACTTTAAGGAAACTTAGGTTTTTACCATTAAAGAGCAAAAAAAATGTCCATTTTGTTTCATTTAGTTTCAAGGTACATTTTTGGGTTTATTAAACTTTAATAGAACTTATTTTTGTTTCTGTCATGAAGTATGGTAGGCAATTAGTCCTAATCTTTAATCCTCCATCACATACATTAATTGATGTTAACTGAGAAATCACACACATGTCAGATGAAAAATCAAAATACTTCCATTTAAAAAAAGATTGTTTTACAGCAATTGCACCAGAAATATGGATAATGAGGAAATGTTGTGCTGGACACATCCCAGCCAGATGTGCCAAAGAGGGATTTGACACACCATGCACTGACTCCCTCTCTCCACCTGTGAGAGCCATCCTTCAGGCAATTTCAGGCTTGAAATCCTTTGCAGAAAGTAAGTCATAATTCTCACATTTAAAGTGTACCTTGGATTGCAGAATCAGCGTTTGAGTTGTGCTTTACCCTAGCTCTTTTTTAAGTTTATTTTTATAGGAAGTCTCTTCAAGATGAAGTTTAAATAGACCACACTGGATTTCTCACAATAATTTAATGCCATCTTCCAGTCAGCACAACCAGTTCAAGACCCCTCTCTTCCATCATTTGAAGCTCTGGAACATTAAACACTGTCTTGTGTTGTAGTTTGAATATGAGATTACTTAAGTAGTAGTGAATATCTCTGCTACATATCTGCTCTACAAAGGGAACTCACGTTTGGATGTTGCCTGAAATGCTAATATTTTACAGAAAATTATATATAAAGCTGTTCATTAACCAGCTATTTTTTCCTTTGTGCACCATTTAAAAAAAAAATTGATTCTAGACTCCAGTTCAGCAAGTAAACCAGTGATTTTATTTGAAGAGAAGCACTAAAGAGCTGGCTTTAAAAACATTTAACTCTAGTTTTGCATTTTAAAAGTATGCTAATATTATGAAGGATCAAATTGCTGGGATATTTTATGAAATCAGATTTTTTTTTCTCAAAGTTTACAGAGTAAAGTTGGGTATAAATAGGAAGAAATCAATTAATTGTCCTGAGCTAAGTTATAGATTTGAGTAAATTCTGTGTCCCATGAAAGTTAATAGGAGTCCTTTTGCTTTGATTTAAGTGCTGTGCAGATGAATTCTCCTGAATTTGGCACATCTTTACTTCATATTCTATTGCAAAAACTTGTCTTTTGGACCTATACAATTCTTTCAATTTTTTTTTTCAAGGGTGTGCATTTATTGAGTGCAGTATTAAGAAGTGGTGTGTATGTACATGTATTTCAAACCAGTTTGATATTTGAATGCATTATTACTGTTAGGGCAGCCTATCATTACTCAGTAAAATAGGTAGTTAATTTGGTGTAAAATAGAGGAAGTAAAATCCCCACATGATTCCTTGATTCAGGCTTCCTACCCAGTGAGTAATAGCAGAGCAACCTGATAGCAAGGCAGGTGTTTTGCATTTAAATAACCTCTAGTAAGGACATAAATAATAAGGGTACTTTTGTTATGCACAAACAGAGCTGGAATTTGTGTTAAAAGTGATCTTTGTATACTCTGATTTTCATTTTCTGCCCTTGTGGAAAGTTAACCCAGATGATACATGGCTTAGATCTTGGCTGATAGAATAGATAATTCCAGGATCACTGAGGCTGGAAAAGCCCTCCAAGCCCATGGAGTTCCCAGCTGTGCCCCATGCCCACCTTGTCCCCAGCCCAGAGCTCTGAGTGCCACCTCCAGGAATTCCTGGGACACCTCCAGAGATGGGGAATCCAAACCTCCCTGGGCAGCCCCTTCCAAGACTTGACCACCCTTTCCATGGAGAAATTTCTCCTGATGTTCAACCTAAACCTCACCTGGTGCAGTTTGAGGCCATTTCTCTCACCCTGTCCGTGTTTCCTGGCTGCTCCTCCTGTCAGGGAGTTGTGGAGGTCCCCCTTGGACCTCCTTTTCTCCAGCTCCTTCAGCTGCTCCTCATGGGACTGACTCTCCAGACCCTCCACCCCCTTCAGAGGTAACACATTCCTAATGTCACACATTGCTAATGACTGACATCAGCTGGGCATTTTTATCCTGAAAAAAAAAATAAGTGAATGTACCAAATAGGAAATATTTGGATATATATATTTGGATATATCCAAATTGTACATCATGGACGCTGAGTGATGAGGCAAAAAAGTCCTGTGAGTGTCAGACTGAAGGAAAACTCAAGGAAATGTCAGCTCTGTTCCCATTGTGACCCTGGCCTGCTGCCTGCCCTCGAGCAAGTTCCATCAGGAGCCTGAATCTCGGTGGGATCACACAGTGCAAGACTTGGCTTCCTTGGAGAAGTGTTTTAAGATTGACAAGTGAAAATCTACTACATAATGCACTATCAAATGCGATTATTATTGAGTTACCAGTTACTGTTATTGAGTTAACTTGGCAAAAATGTGTCTAGAGCAGAAAGGGCAGCCAGATAAAAGCAAATGCTGATAAAGTTTCTGTTCTTCCCTCTGTGTAGACATGGGATGGTGAAGGAAAGAAAATATTCATCTGTTGTCTGAGGCCAGCAGGGAAATAGAAATGCTTTCCAAAATGAAGAAAAACAAAAAATAAACGCAAGGAAAGAATTCTTAATCTTTTATATTTGTCTAAGAACTCCTGGACTCCATTTAGACAGGTATATTCTTTCTTGGGGCAAATGACTTAATTTAAATTAATGTCATATGATCTATAAAAATATTGTTTCAGGTCTCTTGGCCTTTCCAAATGAAAATTGAACTTTCTAAGTTCATTCTCCATAACATAATAAACCTATTTTTAGTGTCAAGAATGCCTAGGAAAGAATGTTTCATCCACCTGTAAGAAAATTTGATATTCAAACTTTGAAGAAAACACTGCAAAATATTCTATACGGCACCAGTGTGCTCCATTTTGCTGTGTTCCAGTAAAATATAAACATTGCTAAGAATTATTTGATGACTTTGAAGTCAGGAAAGCCAGAAAATGAAAAGAGCAGAAATAAAGACCTGCTGCTAATCCTTAAGGCTGAAAAATATATCTTTATAAGTAATAAAGACTTTGTAACTGTGATATTCTTTCATTTTTGATGAAAACAATGAGTAAAGAAAAATTGATATCTTTAGATTAGGAGCATCTATACCTGTTTCTTTTGAAAATGATGAAAAGCTGTCTTGAAAGACAGAAGTGGTTTCATAAATGGTGTTGTGATGCTGTGAGTTGCTTTCTTTTTATTCCAAGTGTTGTTTGTGGCTCCAGTCTATCCTACACCACAACTTCATCACAGTGAGTGAGGAGTGATTCACATATGCTGAGTGTTTTTATTAAGAATTTGTTTTGATTAGGGCTGCAGTTGATTCCTCAAGCCAACTGCCTACATAAAGAGAAAGCATTAACTGTAGGGATCAAATTGATTAGTGAGCATTCCTGTCTGGTAGCATAAGGAAAGACATCAAGGAGGTGGAAAAGAAAGATGTGGATCAGCAATCAAAGAGGAGACAGAAAAAGAGAGGTCACTTAATGCACCCCTGCCTCCAGGTAAGATCAACAGTACCTATGTTGGTCTCAACAGATGTTTGCTTAATTCTTTTAAAGTGCCTGCAGTAACAGAGATTTCCGAACTTCCTCGTAATATTTTTTCAGTTGGGAACTATCCTAACAGTCCAGAAGTTTTCCCTGACTCCTTATCTTACCTTTCTTTTTTTTCTGCAATTTTGTCTTCTCTTACATTCATGAGCAGTATCAAGAAGTCACTCCAGCGGCATCACAGATACCTTTCATAATTTCTGAAAATTGCTACCACATCTCCTGGGTAAAACAGTTCCTCTCCTTGCCATTCATTCTTTTTCCACTAAGAGTAACCACAGAAGCTCTACAAAGCAAAATTTCTTCCTCCTCGTAGAGATACAGAAAGTTTAGGTTTATCCCTCATCTTATTCAGATTCTAAATGAAGCCCCAGGAGATCTCATGAAAACACATTCTCACCTTTACCTGAAGAAATTGCCTATGATTGTGTACTGGCTATGGTTAATATTGGTTAATTTGAAAATTTCAGGGTAAAACTGGTTTTAGAATCTCTGCCCAGAGAAGCTGTGGCTGTCCCATCCTTGGAAGTGTCCAAGGTCAGGCAGGACAGGGCTTGGAGCAGCCTGGGATGGTGGAAGGTGTCTCTGCCCTTGACAGGGAGTGGAATGAGATGGGCTGTGAGGTCTCTTGACCCAAACCAGTCTGGAATTCTGTGATGCTATGAAATAGTTTCAGTGGTAGCCAGGAGCTGGGTTACAGCTCATAGATAGATTTTTTTTTTTGTAACATATATATATATACAACCACCATTAAGTTTAGCTAAAGATTCTTGTCAGTGACTATTTTATACTGAACTGCAGAAAACTGCATCCAAAAATGGCAAAGCAGAACATTGCACTCAACACATTTGCTACAAACTTAAGTTCAGCTTCAGGAAGTTGTAGATAACAACTTACACCAATATTAGCCTATTTCATTAATTGAAGATGAAAGCCAGTGGTTATTGGCACAACTGTTTTTCTACCCTCTAAACAAATAACTTTTGGTGTCTTTACTAATTGTTTCTCACAGTCAGTTTATATATTAGTATGTCAAGGCAAACCATGCCACTTTCCAGGCCTCACTGTGGTTTTTCTTCAGCTGTACTTTAAAAGTTTGAATATTCAGCTGCACATATGAAAATATACACACGTGAAAATATTAACCACTAAAAACGTCTGTACTTCGGCAAAGGGGGAACTAATCCTGTGTGTCACACAATGTACAATAATAAAGGTCATAAATTACACTTAAAAAAAGCAATTGTTCTGCAAGGTGAAATATTTCTGCAAACCTATAGCAGGTTTCACAGACAAGTGAAAATCATTTGGAATAGTTTCACCCACACTGCTGCAAGAGATTACTAACTATCTTTTAGTTTCCAGGCTGCTTTATGAAGGGAAAGTCCTATCAAATCACACAAAGTTTGCTACCTGGAGATGCCAGACTTCTCCAAGATAGAAATCTCTTTCTTACAGGATATCACCCCACATTATATATTTCCTGAACAATCCATAAATAATCCCACTGTGAAGAATTACGGGCAAAATTAACCCTGGTGGAAATATCAGCTGTAGAAAAATCTCCTGCGAGAAAAGCTGTGGTGGTTTTGGGAGGAGAGAATATTTTACAAGGAGGGTTCAGCAGGAAAGCTAAAGGCTGTGCTCAGGTGTAGGATGACCAGGAAGAATTCAAGTGGCAGATTCCCACCGTTTCAGCTCCCAAGGGATTCACTAACCCCTCCATGACCCCTGCATTCATGGGATACACAACAGCAGGAAGCAGAAATCTCAGCTGCCCCATCCTCAGAGCTCTCCTGGGACACAATAGATCTTCTTCATGGAGACAGGACCCATTTTCAGGTCATTGCACCAATCCCAAAGTTGGCTTTTTTTTTTTTCCCCCTTTGCATTATCAGATTTTAATTAAGGCATAAATAAGACTCTTCTGCTCTTTTCCAGAATGGCTGCTTTTATTGGGTATTTAAAGCTTTATTTACACAGCTACATTTCTGACCTGTACCTCAGCCCTAGACCTGGAGGACAATCAAATTGATTTTCAGCTAATTGCTTCTATTTCATTTGTGCTGTTTCACTTCTAAAATGTCACAATGTTCTGTTATTTTTCTCGTTTTTTATTTATTTAGTGAATTTATGCAAAAAGTAACCAATTCTTTATTCTTTAAAATTACTAAATTTTACCTTCAGGATCAATGAACACAATAAACACATATTCAATTTATTTGGAATTAGTCTCTTGCCATCCTTGACAGAAGCCTTGATGCTTTGATAATTTTCCCCCTGAAAATACACACCTACACTTTCTATTTCAAATGACATTTTATTTTGGGACATAGCATCTCTTGAATTATATTATTCACTAAAATGCAATAGAGTCTTTAAGAAAAGAAAAATAATCCAAATAATTTTCTTAGAGGAGTGATTATAGATTTTATTTTTAACAACAAAAGTATTGTTATAACTCAATTAAGAAGGGTAAATATCCATAATACTTAGCGATATATACTGTATATAGCAGATACAATATATTGCTTTTTTCATGTTACAGGTTAGGCTATTTTTTGTGACCTCATATTTCAGGAATTCTGAATTCAGAAAGCTTTCATTTCAAGGTATGAGTCCCATTCTTTCATCTCTTTCAGCTTTTCATCTGGTTTTCTTGAAATCATAAAATAAAATATTTCTGAATATTCTTCCTCATAAAAAAGTTATCTTATTAGTAGAACACATTTCTGATTTTTACATTTTCAGGGGTTTTTTTTTTTGAGCAAAAAATATTATTTTCAGTTCTTTAAAAAATAGATGGAAAACTGTATTTATTTGGCAATATTGCCTTTCTGTTGCTGTATTCCTTTTCCCACTACCATCCTACTTATTTCCCTTAATTTTAGTCAAGCACATAACACAGAACAGAGGGGAGAAGAAATATTTTTGGCTGAAGACATTGGAGTAAATCACAGTTCTTGTGAGAAAATGTCATGAATATCTACGTAGGACAGACAGAACTTAGATTTTATGAGAGAGAGAGAGAGAGATAGGGAGAAAAGTGCAAGGACTCAATTTATCTGCATCTGAATGATAAAGAACTGGCTGAACTCTCCTGGTATTGAAATCTAAGCTTTTGGAGAGATTATTTTTAATTTTTTTAGATAGTGTTTTGGTCACTAAATTTATTTTATTAATCTAAATCAGAAGAAGCCATTGCAGAGATAGTTTGACCCAGACTGTACAGACGATAGGGCTCGCTAAATTAAATCCCACTCAAAAATGCTGTATATTTTTAAAAAAACATAATGTTAATTTGAACATGTGTTGATGGTAAACCCACAACTCTAGTAAGCTGCCACAAAAATTTTGTTACTTTGACTTTTAAAAAAACATAAATATTTTAACCTTTTTCACATAAAATGAATGTAATTATTTTTCTTTGTTTACCTATATTACCCAAGTATTTTCATTCTTCTGTGACTATAATTAATTAAAAATAAACCAAATAAAAGCTGTGTAAGGAGCATTCAGGGCACACTTTTATGAGCACATCAGTGTACCAAGGGTAGTGTTTGCCAGAGTAGTTTAATAATAGTTTGCAACTTAATGTTTATGAAACACTGTGAAATTGGGAAATCCAGTGTAAGAACTAGTAAAGCATAATCTTTGGGAAATTAGGATTTGTTTGTCTCAGTTCTGTCTTGGCTTCTCTTATTGCCTTTTAATGTGGGATAGAGGGAAGTTTTTTCATCCATATGATGGGAATGGGAATACCTAGCACACATTTAGTTTAGGAGCCTGGAATTTATTCATTTGAAGATTGTGCCCATTCAATCCTCCATTTTCTCTTGGAGAGATTGCTAACTTCTAACTTTTTGTGGAAATAGTTCTATTTTTTTTCTCCCCAAAGGGCGGAGGATAAGGGCTGTGAGACCTCCAGTGCTCTGCAAAGGGAGGGTGTTTGAGTGCTCTGAGGAGCTGAAAGGAAGCTCTGAGAGCTGAGGGAACAGAAGGGCTGAGACACTATCACCATCCCAGATACCTCACTAAGCTGGATAATTTGTCCATCACGAGACAAGTCCGACTTAGGGAGAGGATTAGTGGGGCTAATGCTATAGACACTGCTGGCAGACACATCTCCTGTGTAATCACTGCATTGTTTTTCCCCTCCCTGCAGCAAGGTGCTGGAGTGGTCCAGCTCTCCCTGTGCTGTCCCTATAGAGCTTCCTGCTGCTCTGCACCAGATCCTACAAGAACTGGACCTATCCTAAAAAAGACCCACAGAGAAGCAAACACCACCCCCTCCCTACAGCTTTCTGTGTGGATAATAGTGAGTACCACACTGATTTAATATTTGTTTCTTTAAAGATTTCCCTTGGAACAGGAGATTTATTTCACTGGTCATCTCACCTGAAAGCAGCTTGCCTACTCCATCTATTTGCCTGACCTACACAAGGCTCTGTGCTGCAGCTGGAAAAGTTCTCCCTGTTCCTCAGGAAGAATCCTAATTTTTATGTCAGTGGCTTTTATCTTTTTATATCCAGGAATACTCTGGAATTCTCTTTATCTGTTTTCCAGCAGCATGTCGACCAAACAGTAACTCAAAATCTCCTTTTCCACCATACCAGGCAGAAAACTCGTAGGTGTAAGAAAATCAATGTGTTTGCCTGATGCTGAGGACTCGTGCTTTCTATTAACTCAAGGTGTTAATAGCGATACATAACCACTCATTCTTATTCTGTATGAGCGAGTCTTTATTCCCTGAATTTGCCATGGGCGTTCTGGTGCTTCAACTTTATCTCTGACATATCACTGAGAGCGTGTTCTTTTGCTGGCAGGTTTGAAAAAAACCCACACTAACCACCAACAGCCCAAAAAACCAAAGTAGAAACTCCTCTAACTTGTGTATCCCCTCAGCTGTTAGAACATAAGTGTGTGAATTACATTTTAATGTTCATTAAGAGTTTTGCCAGTTCCATGTCTGTGGTGTCTTTTTAGGTTAAATATTATTTGCTCATTTAATTAATATACTACAGCATACTCTGCACTTTTTAGCTAAAAAGCATTAGCAAATATGTTGGTTTTTCTCTGCTTCCTGGATGCTACAAATGCTCATAGTTTTGTCCTCAGATTTCTCTTGCATCCTTTTGGCTCCCTTTGAAGTGAGTGGAATGGTTTTAATGTTGACCCAAACTGAATTGGCTACAGGAGATAAGAAAAACATTTTAATATAAATAGTGCATAGACAGAGATGATAAAGACAATTTCAGGCATATAGAAAAGGCAGACAAGGAAACTGAAATCAAGCAATTTCTGCATGAGTCTGGTAGATGACTGATTTCACTTTTCAGCAGAGGAATGTGGATGTTCATGAAAACTTGATCAAGAGCCATATCCAAAGGAGCATTTGCATATCTGAAATAGAGTGTACAAAGATTTTAAAGGCCTACATCCAAGATTGTCATCCAAAACTGCCTTTGTTCAGACACACTTAAGCCTGGAAGCACTGCTGAACATGGGGGGAAAGGGAATTCTCTGTGAGAAGCTGCTGACCTGGTCCCAGCCAGCTGTAGGGACCGTGTCCCACGGGGACATCTGTGCCTGGCACTTGTCACACAGAACAGCTCCTGATTACTTCCACAAGAGAAAATCATTAGAGAAATGAGACAGTGAGTGTGCTGCTCCCCACCTGAACTGCAGCAGCTGCTGAGGAAGAGTGGAAATGTGGTTTTATATTATAACTTCTATGTACTAACACTTTGAGAGGCTGCACTCAGCAATTATTGATGAGCAGGAGCAAGGAAAGCAGGCTCCAGAAGCTGAGGGGTTTGAGTGAAACCAGTTCAAAGGAAGGAAGTGCTCCGTTGTCTGAGGAAGCAGTGGAGCGAGGAGGTTGTGTTCAATAAAACATTGGGTGCTGAGGATGGGATGCAGGGAATTAAAGTACTAAAGGATTCAGATAAAATGGGAATTAGCTGCTGTTACACGTGCAAGTTTTTAAAGTAATATAGAAACTGTCTGGTGGCAGCTGACGTAGTCTGAAAGTTGGTTTTCAGCATTATTAATCATCTCATTGGTGGTTTGGATGAGGACTAGGTGGGATGGAGCTGGGATTGGTAACTGATTGTGGGTTAACAGAAACAGCAAACTATAGTGAGGTTTTTTCCTGGAAATTATTTAGCTTTTTCCAGGTTTTTGATCTTAAGGAAGCTCACAAATCATACAGATCCAAAGCCATCACTCATTTGGCTTTATCCTGTGCTGGGTATGCCCTGGAAGAGGCAGCCCTGGATCCTAGACACCAAAGCATTCCAGGGTGCCTTTTTCCACTGCAAGTGGACTTCACTGGATGATTTTCCCCATGGCTTCTCCTGGCCATCCTGGATGCTGTTTATTTGCAGCAGATGAAGGAAGATGGTATTTGAACAGGTCAATGTGATTGCGAGCTGGTTCCCGTGTTCCCAGTCGTACAAATTTCCCTGCAGTCGGGAGGAATTCCTCCCTGTGAGGGTGGGGAGGCCCTGGCACAGGGTGCCCAGAGAAGCTGTGGCTGCCCCTGAATCCCTGGAAGTGTCCAAGACCAGTTTGGACAGGGCTTGGAGCAACCAAAGCCACTCCCAACCCAAACCGTTCTGTTTTTCTGTGAATCTCTTTGTTTTGTAGTTTCTCCTGCAGTTACTGCCTCAGAACTTGACTCCCAAGAACTGGAAAACTGAAGGGAATCCATAGCACACTTGGAGATTTGTTTCACTTGGATTTAAACCTCATTCCTTTGTCATTCAGCCTGCACGAGGCAAGCTCTCTCTGGGATGATCATTTAAGCAGGAAAACCCCAACAATTATTTTAGGTTGATTTGCACTGTCCGTGTAAAAACAAAGGATAAAGTTACTCATGCATTTACAAATGGGCCGCTTTTGAGTTTACTTTTTTTCGTTTATTTCTTCCATGTAATTCTTTTCTTTTTGGTCAGGGAGGGTAAAGTTTGGGTCTAGAAGAATATTTAGCACGTGGTCAATACTGCAGCTGAGTTTGCTGCTCTGTTTCCTCAAAATTGAGAATTAAAATGAAGAAAAACTTGCATGGCAAGCTTAAAAATTCCAATCAGAGCTGTGTATATTCCATGTGCTGCATGTACTGGAGTCAGATGAGGCCTCGTCTGCCATCTCACAGCTCCTGACAGCATTGCAGATCTGTTTTTTAGTGGAAATTCTGAAAACTTGTGAAATCTCGTATTTGTCCCCCCCTCCCATTTTTTTTTTTTTTTTCCTCTGTTGCTAAGTCATTATTGTCTCATCTCTCACAAAACGTATCATCCAATTTCAGAAGCAGACTTCATATCCATTTTTTCCGAGGAGGGATAGACAGTTTTGATTGCATTTTGTGTTATAAACAGCAAACTGACTGTAGAAATGGCTGGACTTATTGCAATGAAAACCCCTCTGTGCTGAGGGCACTGTTTGCATGAAGAGCCTTCTCTGGGTAATGTGAAAGTTTCTACGATTGAGAACTGCACAGTAGTAGTAGTTAGGGCTTTATTACTTAGTTCTAATTTGTATTGATGGCCTAAAAAAAGTAGCATGCTTTGCAGTTCTATGAAAGAAAAGATTATAAATGGAGATTAATTATAATTTTGCTAGCTCAGTACTTGTAAAACTAAAGCAATTTATATTCTTTCTCTTAATGATCTCCATTCCTGATTGCAGTAATGTAATCTAATTGTGATTATGATAGTATCTGAATCATGTGGGCCTCTATGTGATTGGAACTACTCTTTGCATTAAAAAGTAATTTTGGAGTAATGATGAAAAGTTACTGTGGAAAATTGGCAAGTAATATATTTTACTCTGTATCTTAAGTTTCTGCTTTCATTTTTGATTATATCTTATAGCAAGGATAAGTATGATACTATATCAAGGATTTATTACATCAAAGACTTATCAATGATAACTCTGAGTATCGAGGATAAGCATGATATTATTGGAATAGCACAGATATGGTTGAGGCAAGAAATTGAGGTTTTGAGATACTGGGCTGGGGTTTGTGGAGAGGAAGGGTAGATGGAGGAGGAGCCCTATCAGTATTCCTGGGAGATGAGTGTCTTCAGAGGGAAATGCTGCCAGTATTTTGGCTGACATAGCAATGTCAATGCTGATAAAAGTTAGGCACAATAAAGGTAGTCAGGTGGTTTTCTGAAGGCTTCTTTGAACTTTTTAGGTCTTTGCTTACAGATGAGAGAGGCCTTCAAGAGAGTCAGAACTTTGATAGGATGGCTTTTAATTACTCCTTTATTGACTGCAAGAAGGTAGAAGTAGGGAGGGAATACTCACGTCTCTAAAGCCAGCACAGGATTGCCTCCAGTTCCTTGTGGGCCTTATTGAATTGTCTTTCAGAAACTATTTGAATTAATTCAAGGGTTTGAGCCAAGGGTAATAAAGGGTGTTGATCTGGAGAGGTATGAAAGATCCAGTGATCTTGACATCATTTGATTTAAAGTATTTGTTGAGGAGCAAAAAAGCAATGCAAGACTTACGGCAGGCTGACTTTCAGGGAGTGCAGAGTATGCTAAGGAATTTTTATCAGGATTTTATTATAATGTATGGTAAATCTACTGAAGAAAATTGGAATATATTTCAGAAACAGTTGGAGGACATTTGAAATTCATCCTGGTTTAAGTCTAAAGAAGGATAAAGGTAACAATGCCCAATGTGGCTAAGTAGAGTTGTATAATAAAGAGTAAGATAAGCAGTAAGCACAAGGTGTTGAAAAAAAAAAAAAGCCAATTCTGGTAAGGTGGAGCAGTTAAAAGGCTATAGAAAATAAGCAGAAGCAAACTGAAAGGCTAATTAGAAAAGCAAAGAGAAAATGCTGAATGCTAACTAACTGCAGGAAAAAAAAATAAATAGTTGAGATGATAATAATATCCTGTGAATATACTCCAGCAAACTGAAAGGAAAAATAGATCCAAAAATCACTGTGGTGTGGACAAAGGCATGGCGGATTTGTTCAGCAGGTTTTATTTTTGTGTGTGAATACACAGAGGCAGATGGGTGGATGGCTGGGCAGATGGAGAGCTGCTGAACAAAGGAGGAGGGTTTTCCTTTCTGTGGCAACACGTGCAGCCTCACCTGAGGAACTGACAAACACCACAGATATCACAATATCCAGCTCATAATCCTTTAACGTGGCCTGATTGGCAATAAGGGATGAAAAAAAAAAATTCAATTTGATTTCCAAGAGTCAATCAAACTTTAGAGCAAACTAGAGCATTGCTTATGGCTACAAAATCCATCAGAGTAGCCCAGAACTCTGAAAGAAAAGTGTGAGCAGAAGGAAGAGTGAATATATTTTAGTATATAAATATTAACTTAATCATGTCACTGATTGAGTCTTGTATCATTTGCTCCTGGGACTATATTTGGGCCAGGGTTGTGGCACCACTGGTGCCCTTTCTGACCTTAAAGCAGAGGGTGCCTCCTGGCACAGGGTCGGCTGCAGTTCCCTCCCCTACAGCACAGAATGCAGTTCAAATAAAAATAAAAGACAAGCTGCAGATATTCCCTGTCCCTCTTTTTCCTTCCAGAGGGAGTTCCAGCACTCCCCTCACGAGTCAAAAATATCCCAGCTCTCTCCTGACTTCTGTTTCAAACTTGTAATCACTCCTATCTGCTAAAGGTTTGCATAGCAAAGGTTGGGGGAACCCTACAGCTTGAGTTTGGCTGGTGATAGCAAATGCATACACGAGTTGTTTTCTGCAGAAAGTGTCTATTTCTTTGCAGAAGTGAGTTTTTAATAGGCAGGATCACTGTGAATTCCCCCCAACGCAGTGATTTTTGCTCCCCCTGCTGTCATGACAGCAGCAGATTAACCAACCCTTTTTGCCCACTCAGACGTGTGTTGGTAATGTGGATGCACAGGATACTTTTGTTAAAATAACAAACACTCACAGAAAAGGGAGGAGGGATCAGTGCAGTATTTAAATAAAAAGCCAGCCCAGGGAATATTCCGCATTTAAACCTATGTGCTGAGTGAAAAATCAACAAGAATTGATCAGCTTGAAAGATTATTTGCTCCTCTAAAGGACTACTCCAAACAAGAGAAAGTTACTGAAAAAATAAATAAAGGGTTACATTGCTAAAGCTCTTTGTGTCTGAGAATACTTAAATGCAGGGTGTGGAATAACTTGTAATTCCTGCACTGAAATTATTACTTAGACTGAGCCCCTTTCAGAGGTGTTACTGTAACGAGATTTTTTTTCTTTTTCTTTTTTTTTTTTTTTCTTCCCAGGGATCAAATCAGCTTTTCTTAAAAATTAATTTATTTACCTGTTTCTGAAATATTCGTGGAGATGCCTGAGAGGCTGTGGGGTGGCCCCAGTGTGGGAGATGCAACCTCTGCCCCACCTGCCCACCAGGAATGAAATTTTTGGGAGTTGAAACCTCACTCTGCTAAGGGATTTTCATTTCCTACAGTCAGCAGTCCTGCCTTTAGTTACTGCAACCACCTGTATCATTTAAAGAATGGGATATGCACTAAATGTATAGATAGTAAAGATCTACAGTTGTATTATACATATATATTAGTTATTATATACTGTTATGCACTGAATATATATTAATAATATAATGTATATACATACACTGCATATATCTATTCCGTATATAATATGTATATTATATTATATTTCGTATATGCATACTATATTTACTATAATATGCAGTATATATAGACACTATATAGTATATATAGTGTACATATACACAATAAATACTATATATTATAACATATACTATTATATTTATTATGCACACATTATATATATGCACTATATATAATATATAGCGTATAATACATATGATGTATATATAGTAGACATATTTCATACGTTTATAAATTAATATACATATATGTACTAGATTAGCATATTAGTATATATATAATATATATATTAGTATATATCTAATCTATATACTATAATACACTATAGTAGTATATTAGTTTATATATATAATATATATTAGTATGTTTATATACTAATATGCATTATATATACATTAGTATATATGTATATATGAAAACCTACAAATGGAATAGATACTCTATATTTTTATATCTAACTATTTTATATTTTTATATCTATCTATCTATCTATCAATCTGTCTATCATCTATCTACCTATCTTTATATTTTTATATTTATCTGTATATATCCACATGTTTATTTTCTTTTCAGCTGAAAATTTTGATTCTCTTTGCATCCCAGTTTCCCCTGCTGGTCACTACCTGCCCACTGATTTTGGAGTGTTTGTGGGGCTTTGCCATGAATTATTTGCCCAGTGCAGAGCATTCCCAGGACACGGGGGACACAACCCCATTGTCCTGAGCAGTGACCACCTGGGGCTGTGCCCAAGCCAGGAGCATCCCTGCTTCCAAGGGGTGACCCAGCCAGCCTGGCTGCCCGTGTTTGTCCAATAAAAGGAGAAGTGAGGTTCTGGGCAGGAGGCAGGAAGGTTTTTCTGTCGGGGAAGTTCCGCGGGCGCCCGCCGGACACTGAGCGCTTTGTGCGGGCCCGGGGCCGGCTGTCTGCCCGCTCCCTTAAGGGAACTTGACAGATCTTAAAAAAAAAATCAATTTTAAGCTCACATGCCCCAGTGGGTGCCAAAGCCACTTCAGAGAGGCTGAGAGATGGCTGAGTCGACAGGATTTGACTTCCCGAGGTAGAAAGGTGACAAACTCCATCATGAGAAAGGGGCAGCTCGGGGCCTCCAAGGCCGAACCTGCTCCCAGGATCCAGGGCCCGGCGTTGTATTGAACCTATTTATCTCTTTCATGGGCCCAAGGTACCACGGGGAAAGAAAACTTGTTCAAAAAAACGCTGGCAGAATTCAAGGGTGTAAATGATGAATTACTTTTCATCAGCTGAAAGGAAACATACTCCGGAACAATACTGAAAGGGAGCAGGAGCATCTGACCTCCTGCTTCAGAGCAGCCAATATCTTCATTCAAGAAGACAACCATGAAATTACACAGAAAATGGGATTGTCATGAACAGCCCCTTGAAATCTCAGTATACAGTCATTACTGCATGGGAAAAAGCCTTCATCCACACATCATAACTTGTAACAGACAAGGGAGGGGAAAAAAAAAAGCCACCCTGAAAACCGGCCTTGGAGTTACCAGTAGGAATGTAGAAAATATTTGTTGATTCAAACTTTTCCCCTCTAGCCTCCCAAATCACTGTAAACAGACATAACAACGTTCTAACCCCAGCGTAAGCCCGGCTTTCTGACCACAGACAGCTCGCTGGAGCTGTTTTGTAAATCAGAAGAAAAGAAGAAAGAGGGAAAGCCAGTCTATCATTTTATTTATATTATCTGTCTTTGGTGATTGATTTATCATTTAAGTGCTCTGAGAAGAGAGTCCAGAAACAGTTGTCCAATTAGTGCTGCCCTCTGAAACCACGTACTATAAATATTCGTAATTATCAGAATCGCAAAACAATCTTCATCAGAGCTCCACAGTCAGGGTAACAACTGATTTTCTGGGTTTGCCTAGCAAAGTTTATATTTATCCAAATTAGGCAGAGAATAAAAAGCAAACTAGAGGCTGTTGCTTTATGTAAGAATGAAACCAATCATAGAGAATGAGCAGCCAGGAATATGGGGATAAAAATAACACATTTAACTGTTTATTTCTTGATTCTTGCAGATTTCTACATTGACTTTAATTAAGCTAGCCCTGGGCTAGTGGGCACGGAGAGGGGTGGGTTTTTTTATTCCTCTTTTATTTTTTTAATTCCTCATTAGGCTGTTTTTTCCTTGGCTCTTGTGGCTTTAATGACTAGTCCCATTAAATAGGTCAATGGGCTGCTTTTATTTCAAGTTTTATATGGACTCATATTCCACTGAATCTTAAACATGGAACACCCAAAGCCTTTCTAGGCAAATTCCTACATTCCTGCAGATAAAGATGCATTTCTTTCTCTTTTCCATTCCCTCCACAGCAGCTGACCTCTCACTGTGATGCAGCTGGGGAAAGATCTGGAAGGTTGGTACCATTCTGGGCCAGCCACACTAAAAAATAACTCCCAGGTAAGTGCTTGGCTGAGGTTTGGAATCTGTGGGCAGCGAGGAGAAGGAAGAGGAGTGGGAGCACCTGCATTCCCTTGCATCACCTTCCCTGACCTTTCCCTCCCTGGCTGGATAACCCTGTGGGCAGGACCAGGGGATGATGGATGAAGCCAACCTGAAGAGTGCACAGAAAGGCCCTCAGGACATCAGGGACATCACCCAGGGACAAGTCTCCTCTCCATGGAGCCTAGACCAGCCCTTTGCAGGACTGTGACCAAAATAAAGAGACATGTGAAAGGGAAATTGCTTTGTGAGAGGGTCAGAAAGACGTTTTACCTGGGAAAAAAAACTAATCTTGAGGTCTGAGAGTGGGGAGAGAGAAAATCCTCTGAATTAGTGTTTATTTATTCATTATCAGGAGTAAAAATGTTTTTTTAAGTGACTTTACCTGATGTCAGCCTAGAATTAAAATTTATGCTCCAGCATTGCCCTCGAGATGCTCCCAGCTCTATTTCACGGAAATAGAAACACGGTTTCCTGTCTTATTCTGTAACCTTACAACACGATTTTCTGTGTGTAGGTTTTTTTGAAACTTCTAGGTGTTCTGGACATTTAGGAAGCTGCTGCTCTTCTGGCCAGACATCTCTGTGGAATTCCTGCTTCTGAGACATGAGATTGGTGCCATGGGCTTCTCTGTAGCAGAGCAGGGTTTCTCTTCTTGAAAGTATTTCACAGGCAAGACAGAATCAACATTGTTGACATCTCTAAATGCTCCCAGCCTAGCTGAGCTGCTGCACCACAACCATATTAATCCAGTAAATGACCTATACGTGGAATTATAACTCTTCATCTTCTCCCAAGTCTTCATCAGGCCCTTGAAAAGCTTTTTTTTCATGCAGTCTTTTAGCACAGTAGCCCACTCTAGCACTGGATTGGCAGCACAAAATAACAAGTGTCACTAATGTGTCAGAGAAAAACCTGGCAGAAAGGTGCCTGGGAAAAATTGTGGGCTTCCTTTGTTGCCACAGGTAGAAACACAGCACTGGTGCAGCAATTATTAGCTACTTAAAGATTCAAATTCAGCCAGCCAGCCCTTCAGACACAATTTAAACCATTATTTTAAGTGCAAACTGGGCTAAAAATAATTGGATTCTCAGCTCATACCTCCTAAGCCTGCACTCAAGGCTTCTAAATCAGGAATGAATCAGCCCATTTGGAGTTGTGAATCCCAGTCTGGAGGTCTCTGCTGCCCCTGCAAGGAGCCCGTGCAGACTTTCCTTCCCAGTCTGGAGACTTTCCTCCCCAGCCTCAAGCAAGGGGAGATGGATCTTATCATCAAGCTGCAATTTGTAGAGTAATTAGGACCTTGACTGTGACAACCTTTAGCCTGTCAGCAGTAGTGGTTTAGCTCATAGTTAAAGTGACAGTGGAAACTCTATTGCAGCTACTCTAAATATACTCATATTTTAACTAGATGAGGTGATATGTGGGTTTGCAGTGATTTGTTTAGATATACAGGGGAGTGTCAATGGACTCTTTAAACTGGGACTGAATCCGTTGGGTTGTCTGAAAGGTGATTTTGATTGCCTTTTCCTCCTTTAGAGCTGGATGTGATGAGAACAGCTTTCCTGCAGCAGGAAAGCAGGGAATCCCCAAAGAGCAACCAAAGAGTGGCACAAACCTGTCACATGCTCTATTCCACATCAAAAGATGCCTTTTATTCAGATTTAACAAATTAGGCAGGTAGGGCTAATCATGCAATTTGACCACTGAACAATTTTTAATGCTCCAGCAAACTGACCTCAAACTATACAAAGGCTGTGCAGCTGAAATTTAAACTCCTTTTATATACATGGATTTTTTTGTATCCTGCCTACGTTTCAGCACACTTTTAAGGAGTTGTCATTATCCTAATTATAATTAAGCCACTTGAAATAAATTTGGAGATAGTAAACAGTGTAAAAATATCTAAATAGGGGAGCTGGTCCATTGATTTTATGGCTAAGTTATCACCTCATGTATAAATGCTACAATTGATAAACAATACCTTTAATTCAGCAGTCAAAATGATGCTATTAACTTGGAAAACTGATGGAAAAAAAATGCTAATGTGAATACCTCTGTTTCTAAGCAGAGTGATAAGAATCACTGCTCCATATGAGCCAATCCAAGGGCAGATTGAACTTTTGGCACACAAATCCGTGGTGTAGAGGAGGAATTTTCTTCTCATTGGGGAATGCTTGGTTGTTCCTCCTGGAGCAGGGAGTTTTCTATCGAAATCACAATATCTAAAGTATTAACACCAGAGGCAATTAATGGGATTTCCAAGAGTGTCTGGGCCCTGGATGCCAATTGAGTTTCTAGGTGATTTTTAAATGATGTCTAGAACCCATCTGCATCCTTTGGCACCCGCAGCCCTTCAAACTGTCAGGTTTAGATGTCTGCCTTGATTTGTGATGGATCTAGTGTGGAGCAAAACTAATCGTGACTGACAGCACAAAAAGACAGGTGCAGAATTGAAGCACAGGTCTAAAGCCTTGGTCTTATGGAGCTGATGGACTTTTAGTGTATTTTTAATGTTTCACTTTCACTGGCTTCTTAATTAAATAAAAATATTTTAGATAGAGCAGCAGAAATCAACTTCTTTGACTGATATGAATCCTGTTTACTCTCCAACTCTGAACTCAGCAGGTTAAGTAATTGGGAGACAGAAAAGTTCCTATATTTCTATTTCCAGCTGGTGGTACACAAAAGGCAGGAAGTTATCTCATTAATGGGGCACCAGCTTTATGCAAATTATAGTAACAAAAAGGCTTCCCTTCATACTTTTCATAAATTACCTAATAAAGTAGGAATAAATGGCCATATTCAAGAGCCTTTGTTGTATTTTTAGCACAAGACTCTTTCTGTTACTGCAAATATGACTAAATGCGCCTTGTTCAAAAGGGGTGTTTATGAAATAAGGCCACTCAAAAGCTTTTATTCCTTAACAGCCTTCAGTTACTTTTATGGCACAAAATTAACATAATTAGTCACAGAGAATAGATGACATAAGCAGCGTGCCATGCACAAAAGGGGAAACCAGTATCTAAGGAAGGTATTTTGAGAGATCAAAAATTTTCAAAGTGCTCAATACTAGAAGGTCCTTTTTATTTGTGCACAGCCTTAAGATACTTTCTTACTCCGTGAAATTCCCATAATGAGATGCAGCAGACAGATGACATTAGCGATGAGCCATTAGAAAGAGGTCAGTTTCCTCTGAAAGATAGTCACTGTTCCTGCTCGTCATTAATTTGCAGCTTCAAAGCAGCGAGCATATGATAGTCTGGCATGTTAAGCAAGTTGCAGTTATCTTTAAATAACCATTTTTTTCCAGTTATTAGAAGCTAAAGTTTTTAAACTTCTGACTGAAAGCAAAATTAAAGCACGCAGCAGTGTAAAAAGGCTACGGAGAGATTAGAAAAAGGAAATCAAATGTGTTTTAGAAATGAAGTTAGCTTTTCCCCAGGGAAAGGCTGCCTTAACTTTTAGTCCGAGAATTTGGGGTTGCATATCGACCTCAGAGACTTGATTGCTTGCTGGTAGAGGAGAGAAACTCACTATTTTTAGCTGTTATCTTCTTGTTGGTTAACACGGCCTGATGTAAAGGGCAGAAATGCACAGTATGGAAATAACATTTAACCAAAGACACCCGAGGTTCTTGAGCAAGGTGAGGGAAGATAAATGGATCTGCTGTGCTTGTGATTTGGTGGGAGCTTTGATTGCATCTCTGCTTTGGCAGTGAAATATATTTGGATATTAGGAAGAGCTCGGGAGGCTCAGATCATGTCTTTTCCATAAATGCTTAGGGAGCAAGCACAAGGGTGGTGCAACAGGCAGGAGGCAACTCCAACATGTGGCATGGAAATCTTGGTGCCAAGAGTCTTGTCACGTCTCTAAATCAGTGTCCCAATGGGCACTAACAAACCCTCTTGTTTGGGTGAATCTCCTGATCACGTTGAGGCATAAACCCACTGAATTAAATTCTAATTTCTAATAACGTTCATAGGGCCAATTAATATTTCTAATTTCCTCGAACCCTATGTTGACTCCAGCAGCTCTGGCACAGCATGAATCCCCTGGCAATGCTCTCCTCTATTCAGCATTGTCCAGGCAGCAGGACCAATTCTTGGCTTGAAGAATCAGCCAGGATTGCTTAAACCAGAATCCTTCTGAGGCTTCACCCTTGACAGCCTCAGCATTAGCCACGAAGACCAGAAATACCAAATACAATACCAGAAAGGTATTGCTGATTGCTCAGACTTCAAATTCTTGGGTTTTGTAATTTTCAAGACCTGTGTCTGCCATTATTGATAATTACTATCCATACCATTCTACCAAAAGCAATTTTTGGTAGATGGATGGAAGATGGATATATAATATAATGGATATAAATAAAGATATAATTTCAGGAAGATGGATACAAAGGGAATGTAATGCAGATTAAAACTGAAAGCTACAAGTTATTACCTGAGATTCCTGTAGTAAAAGGAAACCAGTGCTAAGGAAAGGAATACAGGAAAAGGAGATGCTGGTAATTTCTATATGTCACATTCCAGAATGGATTATATCTGCTTTAACTAATAAGAATCTATAGAACAGAATGAGAGAATTATGAATTAGACATTCTTGTTAAGGTCTAGTTCAGTTTAATTAAAACACGAGCAATATATATGTGCATTTGTGCACACAAATTCTGGATTATATATCACACACACACAAACCAATATATAAAATACAGACACCCTTGTTCATTATACCTAAAGTTTTGCTTTAAACACAGAGCTTTATACATTATTTTAAACACATTTTTAACACATGTTAATAATATTCATGCTGGTGCTTTGAAAAATCTGTGAGATGTGGTTAATGAAGAGAAACTGCAGCATAAATTGCATGTAAAATATGCAATCCACAACAACATATTTTTTCTCAAGCTGCAGTTTTTTTACATTAAACATCTTTTAGCTTGTTTAAATTTATTCCCTATTGTTTATAAAGAGCATCATCAGCCACCACTGCTTGAAACAACTACAAGTAGTAAACCAGGCAATCTTCTTACTTTAATAAGATTCTTTGGTTAAAAATAGATTTTAAGTCTATCTCACATTAAAGGGTGTAAATCCTAATGAAATTACACAAAATGTTTCTCATTTTCAAGGCATGTTTTCCATACAACCAAGTACTTATTTTTTTTTAATTTTTCCCTGAAATTTCACCGAAGAAAATAGCCAGAGGGATCTTTTTTTGGTTTGTATTTTTATTCTTTTTTAGTTTACCCCACTCTTCTTTTATAGACCTTCCTTTTATTTTTTTCCCTTGAAATGCTGATTTTTCTAGATATTTATCATCCCCACTCTTCTCTTTCAGTCCGTCTCCAATTTGTCCACACCATTTTTTGACCTGGGTATTTAATGACTGTTTATAGCACTATGGTTGGATCAAGTATTATCAAGACCAAGGAATGCAGAATTATATTCCACATTATTTCCAGTTATATCCATAGGCTTCCTGAGGTGTTTTGCATCCTTTTTCAACAGTATCATAACATTTAAGACTCTGATTTTTGGAAGTGTCCTACAGTGCTATTGCCTTAACAGAATATCCTCAGTTCTGAATTTAACACCCTGGTAATTCCTAACTAACCATAAAAGGTGTATTTTTCCTTCTTTAATTAAATGGGAATGTTAAGTCTTTTCTCCAATTTGACATGGCCTTTTGAATTTTAATAATGCAATTTAATGTTCTGCTGTGTCCAGCTCTGGGGTCCTGAGCACAGGAAAGAGATGGATCTGCTGGAGAGGGTTCCAAGGAGGGACAAGGAGATGATGAGAGGGGTGAAACATCTCTGCTGAGGAAAGGCTGAGAGGGATAAGCTGGATTTTGGGAAGGAGTTCTTCCCTTAAAGGGCACAAATCACCCAGAGCAGCTGTGGCTGCCCCTGGATCCCTGGAAGTGTCCAAGGCCAGGCTGGACAGGGCTTGGAGCAGCCTGGGACAGTGGAAGGTGTCCCAGATGATTTTAGGGGGAATAGGTGACATTTTAGGCTTCTTCTAACCCACACCATCTGGTGATTCCATGTACTGGAATTCCATTCTGCTTGGCCAGTGGGTGAGGAGTTTTCAATTTCAGTTTTTACTTTTGGTATCCAGAAATCTGTTTGATACTTCTCATCCACAAGAGATGAGATAGTACTCGGAAATCAATCCAGGCTTTTACAGCTTAAAAGATTAGCCTACCACAAGGAATTGTTATGCTTTATTATTGTTGTTTTTATTAACAAAATTGCTGGTGATCCCAAGACTATAATTTATGTCAGAATCCTATTGTAGTAAAACCTCCAAAAACACACATGAAGACAGGGAACCTGACTCAAATAATTTGGTGAAAACCAAGACACAATATTGAACTTGACAAGGAATGAGTGGTGACTTAGATTTGTAGATCATCCAGTCACTCATGTTATATTCATATCATGTATCAAGATTTCTATTCATTTTAACAGGTCTCAATTATTTTAAGATGTGTGCCAATAAATGAATACATTGTCATCTCTCAAGGAAGCTGATTTCTTACTGCCACTATGGAAGTCACAGATATGGAAAAATGGGAAAAATGGCTTGGACCAGACATGATGCAGGTATGGATGAGGGGAGGAGTGGCAGGGAGAGGATGGATGTCACCTGAGGGGTGGCATCGCTGAAGAAATAATGGAAAATAAAGAGGGAGAGGGGCAATACTCTGAAGGTAAAGCAGGAAAAGGGTGTATGGATAGGCAGTAAGGGATGGGCAGCACCCAGGGTTCATGCAGGTCTTACAGAAAAGGAGAAAGAGGCAAACCCACAGATGAGAATGTCACTGAAATTTTAATTGAATTGACTTGGAAGTCTGAAAATCTAAATTGGTAGAGAAGCATAAGCAACTTTACTTCTGTTGGTTTTAGCTCATGAAATTGTTCAGTCCCACGTCTCTATTAACACAAGGCATTGATTTTCCAAATCCATATCAAATCCATGTTTCACCCAAACACCTCAGAGCTGGTGAAAGTGCAGAGGCCAAATGAATAATTTTAGATTTGACTTGAGGCCTATTCAGGGTGAAATTTGACTGTGGTTTTGCATTGCTTCTTACAGTGATTCCCTATCTGTGCTTGCCTTTCTTTTCAGGTGTGAGTTTCATTGTATTGACAATACCCAGAAGAGCAACAAACTGCACCACCTTACTTAGCCACAGATTTTTTGATTCTGCAAATTGCTCTCTTGTGGTGTTTGTTATTTCATTTGCTCATATATTTGGAATCTTTAACATTTCTTGGGACATCCCTGAATTGTGTAGCTATTAGCATAGAATTATGGAATGATTTTTGGTTGGGAGAGACCTTAAAATTCATGTCATACCCAGCCCCTGCCATGGGTGGGAACACATCCCACTATGCCAGGTGGCTCCAACCTAACCTTGGACACTTCCAGGGATCCAGGGGCAGCCACAGCTTCTCAGGGCACCCTGTGCCAGGGCCTTACCACCTTCACAGAGTAAAATTGCATCCTAATATCCAGTCTAAACCTACTCTTTGTCAGTTTGAAGCCATTCCCCCTTTCCTGTCCCTCCACCCCTTGTAAATTGTCTCTTCTCACCTTTCTTTCAGGGTCCCTTCAGGTCCTGCCAGGCCACAATGAGGTCACCCTAAAGCTCTTCTCCAGCCTTGCCTCCCAGCAGAGCTGCTCCATCCCTCTGATCATCCTGCTGCCTCCTCTGGGTGTTCCAGCAGCTCCATGTCCCTCCTGTGCTGGGGAACCCCAGAGCTGGAATTACTGCTCAGTTCCACTCCAGCAAGGCAATTTGCTGCCCTCCAGAGATAGAGACACAGCTGATTTTAAGGTTGCAGCCAGACCTTAGGCTCTACACCTCTCTCAGGATCATATTTGAGCTGGTTTGGCCCTTTTTTACTCTTTTTGGATTAGAGAATGACACTGTCAGCAACCAGATTATTGCTTTGTGAAGGAAAGAAAATTAGTCTTATTTTTTTCCTCTCAGTTACAGAAGTGAATGATTGCTAAAAGCCACAATTCATAAAATAGGTGGGAAAAAAATTGTTCCTGAGTGTCCCAACTTTGGGCTTTAGCTCAGTAAAGCACATTGCTGTGAGCATGTTTATGTTTTAATGGGCCTGGGCATCAACCACAACCTGAGCAGGTTAGAATTTCATGTTTCCCCCACTCATGGTGGAGTTTGGTGCTGCAGCAGAAAACAGAGGAATTGGAAGAAGAATCCTATTAGTGCGGGCTGCTGTAATGCAAAACCGGGTTTCATTTTTAGATTTCTATTTTCTACTTTAATTATATAAATCTGAACATACTTTTGAGATTATGAAATAAGAGCCGGGAAGCCAGTTATTTTTCATCATTTATTTTTAAAGCAAATTTATCTTTGAATTGTCATCTGTTAAAATTCCTGAGAAGCAGACCACAAATGAGTACAATATGAACACGATTTTCCATGCCAGCCCAATTCAAGTAAAAGATGTAAAGATTTTTTTTTTTTTTAAGGTTTTCCTTTGAACACTTCAGCTGAACACAAAGTGTGACCAGTTGCACTTCAGCAAGCTGTGGGTCCCTTTCCAAGTTTACAGTGTGTATGTGCACACTTGCACATGTACATACAAATAATATCAAACTAAGCCATGTATTGGAAATATAAACTCAATTAAATCTTCAATTCAATGGATTCTGAAAACTTGAAGTGTTCTGCAAAGGGAACAGCAATGGGAACACAGGAAGCAGCTAAAAAATTCTGTCTTGGAAATGACACAGAGGAGGATCCAAAGTGCTTCCCTTCCTTTGTGGTAATGGTCTAACATGAAACGTCTTAATAAGAAAACTCAAAATTTTGTTTCATATTTTAGGTTTCTAAGAAGTTTTGATTTCTGGTAATTTCTGGGTACTTTGCTTCGTGCCTACAGGATCTTCTTCTGTCTAAAAGCCTTCTGAGCTTTTTTTTTCTCTCTCTCAAATTCTGGTCATCAACATGTCACAACTTATCAAGCCCTGGCTGTCCTATGTGGACAAATCCTTTCTTCTGAAGGTGCTGAAAACTGAAAAGTTGGGAAATTCCATCTTCAAAACCGGTTCCTTAACTAGAAGCTTGACGGATGCTTTGATTAAGAATGGAAATGTTTGTCTTCACTTGTTGTTCACTTTATTCTGCTGAAGATCTTTGGAGCCAGCCTCTTTTAGCCAAGGTTTATCATGTCCAGGCTTTGGTTATGAACACAAGGCTCTTTTCCTACATGGATTGTTCAGTAATATCTGTGTAAAATATCTATTTTTAATAATCCTTTTTACATTAATAAGGCAAACCTAAAAGTTTCTCATCTGGCCAAGGATCCTCAAATGTAAGTTTAGTCTCCTGGAATTTTGCTTGTCCCAGGCAAAAAGTTTCCTCGTCATTGGATCTGTTTTAACTTAATTCTGTGCAATAATATGATCTTTCTAGTCAAGTGTGTCTTCTCCAAGGATACTTTTCTGCTTTTCAGGCCATTTAAAGTGCTTTTTCTTTCTCTCTGACAGAGAAAGAATGATGGTGACTATAAAGTATATCCTCATTCTTCCTTTGTAACTTGCAAATTTGGCATCTAAACTATGCCAAAAATGATTGCTTTTGGGGCCTTTGGTGAAGGATTCTGACTGTGACATAAAGAGGAAGGAATAGAAGTAAAACAAACATTCATCACTCTGCAATTTGCATACCATATTCAGCTCAGCTATGATTTAAACCAGCACATAAAGCCCCAAAATTCGTCTTTGAACAGCAAAATTGAGCTTAACTGCAGTAATGCCATAAGCATTGTTAGGATATATTGGAACAAAAGAACTTAACATTTATTCTTGGCTTCTCTTTCCAATTTATTAACTTCTTGGTATATTTTTGCATGAACTCTGATGGACTGAGCCATCCATATCTATCTCCAAAGGGTTACAGTGACAACTTAGTGCTTTGAAAAAGTTTCATTGTTTATTTAGTTGCTTTTACTGTGCTTTGGATTCTCTTCTGCTAAATATCTTCCCTTGAAGCCAGAATCCACATTTTCAGGTCTCCATCTAACCAACCTTTTGGGACAAAGTAAAGTTCCTGAAAGCTTAAGCCCAGCGTACTGCAGCACAATTGTGAACTGAACAGGGAAAGGAAATTGGAAGGAGCAACTGAAGATATTTTACTCTTATGAATTAGTACACAAATACAGATTTATAGCCTGCATGTGTGTTTTGTTTTTGCTGATGGCTGTAACTAAGGACACCTGTAAGTCAGGGGAAAAGGGAAGAATGAAAACTAAAGAGAGGGAAAATGTAATGATATGCAGCATTTCAGAGCTGATTTGGAGTCTGTTATGTGAGCCTAAAAAACTTGTTTTCCTTCTCCTGGAAAACCTGTATTTTTTAGCTGGTGTGCCTTAGTGTAAAGTATGAAATATAATGATTTTTTAAAAGATTCTTACAGCGTTTCCAAAGGAAATGTTGAGCTAAGTGTAGAATTTGTGGGATCAGTTAGCTTATAAATAATGATCCTTTATGCTGGCATTGGGAAATCCATGTTCCCACAGCTAGTTCAATAAAGCAATTAATATCAATGAATGCTGAAGAAAGCAAATCTCCGTTCACTTTTGTCTGGATTAGTTAACATAAGAAAAATCCCATCCCTCTCCTGGAGTATTTAACCTTCTCCTAAGAAGACATGCTAATGAAAGGTAAATAAAATGTGCAGCTTGACATGTGTTTGCCATTCCTCTCCGTTCCTCGTGTCACACACTTTCCCTCTTACAAGACAATCCTTTTTTTTTTCCCTCTGGAAATCTTCACTGTGGTTATTCTGTTTCATGCATCCCTCTGTGCCAAACCTGTCTTGTCATTCTCCCTCGGCGTTCCTGCTGGTGTTTCTAGGCTGTTCCTGCTCAGCTGAATTTCATTAAAGAGGGACTTCACCTCCAGAACTCACAGATAATGTGTCTCAAGCACACACAGAGCTGAAATCCGCCACGTAGAGAATTCCTGATTTACTTGGCACTGCGTTCAATCCAGGGGCAAGTGCTTCTCCTCATTCAGGGCAGATTTCTGTAGCCCACGTAAAATTGTCCACTAAAGGAGAAGGAAGGTCTGTCGAGGGAATGGGTGTGGTTTCACTGACCTCATCCCGCAGCCACGAATTTGTGCGTTCAGGCTTTGGAGATCAAAATTTTTGATAAAACAGAGTCGTAAAACCGCCCTGAACTTTCCCTGTGTTTGGCTCCGTTATCTGAGATTTCACACACAAGCAGCAAAGAAAAAAAAAAGAAAAGAGCTTAAAAGATTTTTATCTTGGAGCAGCCAAGAAGTGTGGTAATAAGGTAAAGGTTGAGAAGCATTGTTGGCATAAGAAATCCCCTTCTTCCCCTGGATTATAACACACCCAGTTTAGTAAGAACTGGCGCTGCTGAGCATTTTCTGACAGTGTTGGGATAATATATTGCAAAAAGCAGAGTGGCCAAGTCTCACACCTGAGGAGTAAGACACACTTCATCCTGCCCATGGAGAAACCTAAATCAAGTCTTAGCATTACTACAATGCAATTACTCCTCTCCTAGGAGCTCCAACTGTTCAGGGCTGAGGCATAAAACTTGCAATTTTGGTATACTGGAAGAGTTTATTAACCCCTTAAGTATTTGTATGGCCTCTGCTTTTGGAGGGATAGGCTTTTAAAGTTTACTAGATGTATTTCAAAGGGAAGTAATAGAGTGTGATGCCATGGGTGTGAGGCCAAAACAGCTTTGTAATGGAGTTTAATTTTTTTAAAAGTAAATAAAACAATATGTGGAGCTTTGGATTGCTTTGCCCGTCATCAGTGTGTGCTGTGAGACCTCCCTCACACTTCAATAAGGAATTTTGTTTAATGAGGAAATAGATTTTCCACATTTAGGAGATTCTCTGGAAGGTTGGGGTTGCTCTTTTGCAAAGTCACAGAATCATTAAGGTTGGGAAAGACCTTCAAGATCATCAAGTCCAAGCTGTGCCAGATCCCCACCAGAGAACTGAGTGCCTTGTCCAGTTATTCCTTGAACACCTCCAGGGATGGGGACTCCACCACATTTTCCATTTTGCATTCCTTTTTCCATATGTAAAACTCTGTATCTTGCCACAGCCACTACTCCTTTCTCCTTACTGTTATTAATAAAAAATCCCATATTTTTATTAAAAAAGCCTCTGCCAAAGATACACAAATACAAGGAAAATTTTGGGGTGAGATGTGGCAGAGTCTCACAAGAAAGGAGCTTGGAGTACGAACATGTAATGCTGCTACTTTTGCATGCTGCCTTTTTCTTCACATATACCCTTTTTCAAGAGATCATATTTCACTCCACACATATTCCAGAGTCTCTCTCTCTCTAGCTCTTATCATGACTTTAATTGCTCATTTCCATTTCATACTCTGTGTTGTGTTACTTTTCTCATGTACCCTTTGATACCTCCAGTGAAAGCAGAAGAGAAAAAACAGAGACACCGAGTTCAAGTCTCATGTTCCATTTATTATTATGACTGTGGGAAGTTTAACTTGAAAAAGCCAATTTTATCAGGAGATAAGAAATAGAAACAGACATAATAAGACAAGAGTTACATTGAAAAACGTATAACTGCTCTTGTAGTTTTAGGCTATCATTCACATGAAGACTGATACAGCTGCTCAATAATTTTATTCTTTTATTTCTTTATAAAATCGGTGGGGTTTTTTTTGTTTGTTTGCTTTTTTGTGGTTTTTTTTGTTTGTTTGTTAGTTTTTTACAATATTAACATTGCAGAATAGGGAACACAAGGTTAAAGCCCCCACAATATTTGCTTCTGATTTGGTCAAACCCAATAAAAATTTCTGTCTGTCATCATGAATAGGAATACTTCATTTCATATCAGTTGACAGTCATATGTGCTGGCTTATGGTGATCCTTTTACAGACCTGTAGCTGAAGTTCCTCAGCCTTCCCTTTCCTGGTAAAAGCTAAAATTTTATGTTGGGTTATAACTTTTTATGATGATCAGCCCAGCAGAGTTATTTTTAATAGAATGGATGTTCTGTTATTTTAGGGCAACTTAGTAGTGTCTGACATGCTGGTCTACAGGAAAAAGCTGGGTCATGAAACTCTCCTGACAGCTCCAGGGAGAGGTTTAATGTGGCATCTCCTTTCCTGCTGCACAGAGAATTAAACACTTTCTTCTCTCACGTGGACACAGACATGGTGTGTCCTCTCTGGCATGGCCAGGTGAGTAAGAGCACCAGTTTTGGACAGGTAACTCCACAAGGTCTCTAAAAGCTCAGCTGAGGTATCATTTAGGACCTGGCTGATTGTTTGCATCTTTTGAGCCACATCTGACAGCACTGATGATTTAGGGCGTGCAAAAATGTCCCAAGTGTTGGATAAGCCTTGAGGTTCTCCTTCTGCAAACTGGGAGTAACTTCCTTAATACTCCACAGGACAGTGAAGGGTGTGAATATAGCTCAGTTTGCCAGTTCTTGCCTTGGGACATGTCTCAAAAAAGATTCTTATTTATTTTAGCCAGCAGGCATCTGCATTTACAACTCTGCTGGAAATCAGGGAGCAGGTTTGGCTGGAGTGCAAACAGAAACAAACACCATGTACCATTTTCTCCTTGCCCTGTGACAGCTCTGGTGAAAACTGCAGCTTCTGCCTTATGGAATGAGTTTCATCTAAAGCAGAAAAGAACAAGAAAAGCTTTTAAAATTACCTAGTGTTGTAAAAAAAGTGTCCTGCTGCACTAAACATATTTTTAAAGATTCATTTATGCTGATTTCAGATAAAAATGTGCCAGTAGAAGTAAAATAACCTCCTGCAGATAATACAGGTAGCCACAAACTTTGGCTGTCCTCTAATTCCCAAACACTTATCCCCACATACACTTCCTGTTCCCTGACTCTCGTCAGCTGGAAAAGTCATTATCTGCAGGGAGAGCTTTGCATCTGTCAGCTGGGAAAGTGATTACTTAAATTGATAGCAATAGCAGTTGTTTTAGTTTGAAATGGCCATTTCAAACATTCATTTTTATTTTTCTGGGTGTTTTTTTTTGGTGAGGGAGAGGGAAGTTTTTATTATCTTCAGGTCATTTTGTTGTTGTGAACATCAAAGAATTAAAGAACATGAACATCTCAGCTTCTTGCTGACACTCAGATGGGCAAACTTTGGAGATCAACTGGCCCGGACAAAATAGATGGGAATGACTTTTGGGGAGTGTTCTTTGGATTTGAACAATCACACTAATAACAGAAAGAGTTTTTTTTGCTGCCCTTTCCTTCGTGCCTCCCCTTTAAGCTGTCTCTTCTCCAACATATTTTATCCTGACATATAGGTGGGAATCAAATACCATCTTGGAGGCCCTCTCCTTGTCCTTTAAATACCTCAGAGTCAAACTGATAAGAATTGGGAGCACCCTAATTAAGTTGATTGCAAACTGATGTTTCCTTACAGGAATTGAAGCCACCTCCCCCCCTCCCCCCACCCAAATCATCTTTTCATTTCTGTGAATTGCCTTTAATTGCTACGAAGGACATCATA
Source organism: Sturnus vulgaris (assembly GCF_052056855.1). Taxonomy (NCBI): domain Eukaryota; kingdom Metazoa; phylum Chordata; class Aves; order Passeriformes; family Sturnidae; genus Sturnus; species Sturnus vulgaris. Next base: position 39,175,776 of record NC_142249.1, on the reverse strand, counting down.
AATATCTGGTTCTTCCAAAAAAGTTATTGCTCAAAGTCTCAAAGTTTTCTTTAAAAATGTAGGCCAGATCCAAAATGCTCAAAAGTGTGACTTCACTGAATGCTCTTAACATCCATATTTAGTTCCCAAATAAGTAGCCTAATTTTCCGTAACACTGTGCAATCAGTAAGTCTCATTGACCTCACTGAGTGTCTGCCTTCTCAGCAATTCCAAAAAAGAAAGCAATTTATTTAGAAGTCAAATATACTCAGAGAGTCTTCACTTGTTCATATTTTCTAAAGAATGTATTTTTTAAAAATGTATTGAACTTTCTCTGTTCATGTGTTCTTTGAGGGGCAGAGACAGGATGAATAATTTTTATGTGTTTATCTTCAGATACTTTTATATTATTTTATTCTAAAAGGATATTAATCTTTTATTAGATTTGAATAACATGAGAAGATTGAGATGTCTTGGGCTCTGTCGGAAATAAAAGAACAGTTGTCTCCACTGTCCTGTTGTGGATTTGGCTTGGAAAATGCTTTATGTGGAAATTTCCATCCTCTTATTTTAAATGGTTTCAGAATTCAAATGATGGGGCAACCTGGTTTTGGACTCCAGTGTTGTCTGAATGTCTGATCCTTTGAGTTTTGTTATTTTGACTCTTATCTCCCATATTTTTATAACCTGAATAACTTGTTGTCAGTTCATTATTGAATGAACCATTTATTATCCTGAGACCTGCTATACAAACACAGTTAACAATCCTGTTATTTATCCTGTGAAATATCACAAACTGTTATGAGGATTTTATTAAACATGAGGCATCTCAATAAATCTCATGATGGATCTAATTCGTAACAAAAAATGAACTGTGCAAAGTTCAGAATATATTCCTGTAATACTTTTTCCAGACAGGAGACCTGAATTTTAACTCCTCCTGGCAATCAGAGGGTGACAGAGTTATCTGGTATTTGAACTTGTGTGCTGGGGTCTTTTGTTTCACTAATACTTGTCAAACTTCACACTTAATGAGTCCTCCCTCCCTCCTATATTTCTTGTTACAGATCTGTTTAAGGTATTTTTTTTCCATTAGAACCATGGTGATTTTTCATTAAAACAATACAGAAAAGCTTTTCAAAAATGAACAGCCCAGGCTCAGAGCCAGAACTGGGGGAACTCGTGAAAGATGATGGTGCAGACTGGAAGGTTGTCTGCCCTGATGGTCATTTTAAATTTCCAGGGTCTTCTCCTGTCTCCTTTCACACATCTCTCCAAGTTTCAACTGTTTCACTAGAAAAAATATTCAACACCTTTAGCATACACTGAACCAACCAGGACATCCATTTTGGCTGATTTTTATTTTATGGTCTCTAGAAGGTTGTGTACCATTACCCACTAAATGCTAAGACATCTCTTTAGTTTTTCTCTGATCTTTTCTTTCTTACTGCAAGTATTTTTATGACAACAGGAATGGACAATTCTGATGTGCTGCTGTAAATTTCCCTAACGAGTCTCCTCTTCTACAGCCTGACACCTTTCCCATGTTTCCCTCTCATCCAAAGCATTACAGCATGATACCAAACCAGCACACTTACATTTGTGTCCTCTTTGCACAGATGATTTCCTTGAGTGTGAGAGCTGGAAGATCTGGGGAACATGGAATATGGAAACACACAGCATCATGAAATACCTGCTTATTTTACACCTAGACTTTGCTGCAGAAAGCAATCTGTCAATCACCCCTACATGTGCTGCCTGTAAAACCTCCCTGTATGTTTGTTATTACTGTTTAAACTCATAGTTTTGTGCTGTGGAAGAATCATTTTTGGGCAAGGATTCAGCGGGGAGCAAAGAGCTCTTTTATAAAAGATGGTCTACGAGACAAATGAGACAACATCACATCTGAGAGCCATTTATTGGCTTTCCCACCTAGATGGTTTTGACAAGTGGTAAAGTGGAAAAAATGGACAAAAAAGTGTTTCTTTTTCATATACATCTAGATTTCAACGCTTAGTAGTTGTTCTGTATGACTTAAACCCACATTTAATGTCTGTCCTCTGCCATTTGTGAGCCTTTGCTGTAGCTCAAGACTGCAGACATGCTCAGGGAGGGCAGGGCCAGGCATTTGGATGGACATGGCATGGAAGAGTTGGCAAATCCTGTGCAATGAAGTGATTACAACATCTCATGCATCTTCTGATTAATAAGACAAAATTTAGTTGCCCAAACGAAAATCACTCCTGACCAGACAAGAAAAACTACACGAGATTGTTCTTCCTATCAGTTCAAATACAAATTGCCCTGTGATCACTGTGAGTTTGCAGAAGATAACTCCTGTTCCATGTGGCATCACTGCTCTTGGCATCTCACCATGAAATGCAGTCCTGGACTCGGGCCAGATTAAACAGCTGAGTAGCTCTGCCTTTAGATCCAGAGGCACAGGAGAGCAGGAAAATAATTCTCCAATGTCAAAATCTATTTTCTTACTTTTAGCAGTAGCTAACGTTTTGTGATATATATACACAAGCCCATATAATGAAACAGTTTGTTTTATGAGGCTACAAGGACATATGTGGGAAAGAAATATGATGCATTTTAAAAATTTGTAGCAATGGTGATTATTCATACTTTATGTGGTGTTTGAAGTTAATATTTGTAATCTTTGTTGCTGTTGTGCTGTGCAAAATGAGCATTGGTGTGACTTAAGTGACACATCACCGTGGATCAGACACATCAACTGACTCCCAGAATTTCTGATTTTTATCATCTCTAGTTCTACCACAAGAAAGCTGTGGGAGTTGAGAGTTTGTTCTGGCTTTTGGGGAGGTACTTTGAAACACTTCTTGCCTTGATCTTTTGCAGTGTAATTGAGGGAGGTTCAAAAGATTTAGGGACTTGGTCAAGCCACCAGCGCAATGACTTGCCAATAAATTTCCCAAAACATTCATTTTGCAGTGATTGTCACCCCACAAAAAGTATTTTTTAAGAATTTTTTTAATTTAATTTTTTTTAAAAAAAATTCGAATTAATTGAGATGCAAGTTGAGGTTTTTATTGAATTAGGCTAAAACTTTGGGACTTTTTCACACTTCCCTAATTTTTTGGTTTTCCTTTGGAGCAGCAGATATTGCTCAGGTGCAAGAAGGTTGCCAGGGCCACACAGACATACAAAACTTTGAAGGTTTTTCCCTACCTCATTTTCTGGGGTGAACTGAAGCTGTACCCATGAGCTGCACCTGAACATTCAGAAGGTCTGAGTTCCCCATGAGTGGGAAAACCTGGCTATAGGAGTATCTGAGCTAAATTCTCAATGACAAATCAAATGGAGAGAAATGTTGTCTGGTGTGCTAAAATAATGCAGTAATGCCTGGTAAGTCATGCAGTGCAATAAAACCCTACCAAGAAAAAAAAAAAAATCAAGACAGATATAAAATAATTGGGAGGTTCTCTTTCTTCCCGTGAAGATCATCGGTATACAGTAAGTCTCTTAAAGACCAGTGTTTAAATTATTAAGGCTGCCAGTTTAATGAAAAAGTAACAGCTCAATTCAATAATTCATGACAACAATTTGAGGCAAAGCACACAAAATATTTTTAGCGTGTGTCTCAAGAACAGTTAGACACAGGATCAAAATATGCAGTGTTATACACAGTATGTTCTTATCTGTTAGGTCTGGTAGGGGGAATAAACATTTTTTCCTGATGAGAAAATCAAAGTTTTGTGCCATTTCAGTGAAGTCAAGTTGACACCTGCAGAGAAGTAAGTCATGACATTTTAGCTGACTGGGTTTCCCCCCACCTCCCAGTTGTGGTTTTTTTCTCCATTTTATTTACCCTGACAGACAAAAGAAAAATGTTGAGATGAGGATTTGGCATATTTTCTAATAATTCTTCTTCTTCTTTTTTTTTTTTTTCTTTTAGTTTTTCTCTCCCCTTTTTTTTTCTTTTCTTTCATTAAATAAGTAGCTCATACATTCTGGGACTGAGACAGTTCTACTGAGGAGAAAAACACTTGAATATATTAATATTAAAATAGTGTCCCTCCTTTCTTGTTGCCCCCCCCCACCTTCGGATTGCTCAAACATTGCTACATTTATCAAGATAGTAAGCTTCAGATTTCATAATAAGAGATCTATTTTCATGTCATCCTGGCACAGACCTGCCTGACTGAGCCAGGAAGATCCTTAAAAAAATATGAATTTCGGATCAATAATATTTATAGCTCCATTTATAAAGCTGAAGTCAAAGGCATGGATAATGCAGAATTTATTAAGGGAAATTACGCTGGGGATTTTGTTTACTGGCCTCTAATCCTACCTCGACTTTTTAGCATCTCATTTTGTCAGGAAAACATAAGTTGCAGGTGTTCATAAATGTAAACTGGCACATAAAGAAGCTCACAAATTATCTGTTGTGACCTAATATTGCAGTATAGGGTACTCTTCAATGGTGTTTTTCCTGGCTGCATCTTATTTTTGTTAACTCTGGGTACCATTAAAGACTACGATAAAGTTATTGTAATGGAATTGAAATACATTTTATTACACCAATATAAGTTCCATTTACTGTGCAATATGACAGTGCTTAATAATTTTATATTACCAGCATAATTATGACATCAAATTAGTAATTTTCACAAAGTACTTGCATTAGACACTCATATGATACAATGCAGTGTATTTAAATTCTCCAGGGTGCCTGAAAACACACATTTTAGCAGGGACAAAGCAGAAATGTAAAAGGAAGCACCTCATAACTCCTTTGAGCAATTTCCTAAGGATATTTACCTTCCATTGGGGTACAGGTATTATCAAGATTGCTCTTAGATTCCAATACACTGTTGATAAAGCCAGGAAGTTACTGAAGTCTAAAAATCGTGATAAATCTTCCTCTTTGGTGACCATGTCAAAGGTCCCCAAAGCCACTCCTCGTTCTTCTGATCAACCTCTTAATTTGACTGATTCCACTCCACCTGCTGTTCCTGATGGATGGGGTGGTGGGAAGGACTAGAAACTCCAGTTCAGGGTCTGAAATTGGGAGCTGGTGGAGCTGCAGAACCCCCTTGGAAAAAAACCAGATCGATTTGTGTCCCACAGAAATGCAATTGCCTCCAAGGCAGAGCGCAGTGGACTTGGCAGTGCTGAGCCACACTGCTTTTGAGGCAGGAACTCAAGATTTGTATCCAAGTGATGTAACTGTGGAATCTTTGTTTGGTTTTTCTCCCCCTCTCCTTGGGGTATTTGCATGGAATGAATTTTCTATTCAGGTGCTGAAAACTTTTGCAATGCAAATTCATCTGAGGGTTTGGCTTTTATCTGCTAAAATAAATGACAGAATGCGATGAAGGTTCACGAGCATCTTAATAAACCTTTAAGAGTCTGCCTTAAATACCAGTTTTCTATACTAGAAAGCTCATCAATATCTAGACAGCCATGCAAACAGCGAGGAGGCCAGTCCATTAATGAAATGTTAATGACTGAATTAGACCTGTAATAACAGAAGTAGAATGCACTGCTGTGAGTCCATTAACATCAGCAGACCCTGCTGGGAAACAAGTAAACACAACATACAAAGGGAAAACTTGTGCTAATAAACAGTTTTTGTGCAGTAAAGGTGCTCAGAAGCTCAAGCTGTAAATCCCATTCATTGCTGTTCCAGTGGGGATGTTTTTGGAAAAGTTTATCCAAGTGACATACCAAATAAATATTTCAGTGACATAAAAAAATATGCTCAACAGCAAAGTTCTTGCCCCGAAAATTAGCCAAAGACTGATGCCATATATCCTGACAAACATTCCTATTGTGATATGTTGTAACAATAAGCAGTTCAATGGCAATTGCAGCTTCATTCTTGTGTTTGGAAGAATTTCTTCCCTGTAAGGGTGGTGAGGCCCTGGCACAGTCTGCCCAGAGAAGCTGTGGCTGCCCCTGGATCCCTGGAAGTTTTCCAGGCCACGTTTGACAGGGCTTGGAACAGCTTGGGGTAGTGGAAGGTGTCCCTGCCCATGGAAGGAGGTGGAACTGGATGATCTTGAATGTCCCTTCCAAGCAAACCATTCCACCATTCCATGTCCCTTTCTGCAGCCAGTGCAGGTGGGGAGCAGGGAGCAGCAGTTATCACCTGATAGATGGCTGACCCAAGTGAAATGGAGTTTATGGGCCTTCACTGAGGCCCTCGTGGCCATCACAGAAATTACCACTGTTGGCACTAATTAGGAACACTGTTAAAATTTTATTTTGTGCCTTAAAAGTTGATTGTGCTTTGCAGAAGGTGTTAACCCCAGCAAAGGGATGGGAAATACAGCACTGCCAGCAGCTTCATGAATGACCTTGTAACCCTCCATGTGAGACTTCTTGCCTTGGGATATAGGAATTAATGACTTGACTTTTTGGAATGAGAGCTTCTTCTTTCCTTTTCCATAATACATAATTTTAAATTTTTTTTTCCATTAAAAGTGATGTAAAAATAGTTGAATTTTTCTTCTGATCTTAAAAAAAAGAAGAAATTTCACCCCCTGCTTACACAGGGACTGAAGTAGGAAAAGCCAACATGTCTGGATCTTACCTAAATATCTTCCTTTTTGGCAAGATTTAGAAATTTACATGAAGCTAAATTTCCTCTTCCTGCTACTGGAAACTTGAGTCTGTCTCCCCAGGGGCTGCTTTTCTCCCACCTTGCCCTCCCCTGTGTGCAGGGAGTAGATTTGTATTTTACTCTGTAGCAATACAACTATTTTCCCTGACTTTGCCAATGCCATTAAAAAGGATCCCCTATGGTGTTCCCAAGGAGGGCTTGCTGCACTAAGGACAGCTGGCTCTGGGGGTCAGATCCTGGGGGAAAATGAGGAATATCAGTCCCCAGATCCCAAGGCTGGCACAGACTCCTTGTTTCACCTCAGTGAGCCAACTGCACTCTGTGCTTTAGGTCTGCACCCCTAAATTAGGGGTAATTTCACCTCAGTACCCTACAGAGCTGCCTCAAGGGTAAAACCATCAAAGAAAACCACACTGGGGGACACATGTACCCTAAAATTGAAATTATATACATTGTTACCTTCCTCTTAGCACCGCTTGAATTTAAATTTGGGCAACTCTCTAAGTGTCTGAGTCCATGGTGGCCTTTTGGTTTTATGTCCCAGTCTTTGTTTCCTAGGATAATACTGAAGGACTGTATAGAGGAAACAAATTTAATTAGAAAGAATGCAATGGTCTGATTATGTGCACTAAAGAAATAAATACAATATCCGAATACTGAAAGAAATGGTAGAATTAACTGTAAATGATATGAACCACTCACTACCCTTTCCCTCTGGACAAAAGAACTGAGCTAAGCTAGACTTTTGAACCACCTTGCCAAATAAAAGTAACAGCTTTTCCTTTTTAGAAAAAGCAAATGTTTACATGACAATTTGAACACATTGCACTGTGTATAGTTGACTTGTCAGCAGAACAGTTTTTTACCATTTTTACTTGTGTCCTGAAGCACTTGTCATCTTTTTTTCAATACAAAGTTTTAAAAGTTATTACTAATACAGGATGGTGCCTGGGATGCATTGCCTGTGTGAATGGTCTGGGCAAAGTGAGGAACTTTCACAACAAACTCAAGTAATATTATTTTGCTTTGTAATCCTTAACTGAGTCACACCAATTCAAAATTATATGTGATATAGAAGAAATAGTAACACAGACGTAAGGTAACAGGCTAAAAAGAATAATTAGGAAAAATTTTGTAGCTACTAGAGATTAATTAAAGATCTGTCTATGTTTTCCTGTAGGCGTAATGCAAAACCTCTTCTCTTAGAGAAGCACTTTGGCCAGTTGTTAGAAGTGAGGACAGAGGTTTAAAAATTAGGTGGAAGAGGAGAGGGGACATGGAAAGTTTTTGAAGTTTTTGAAGTAGGGAGTGTTTGAGAAGCAAGATCTGGAATGGAACAAATATCAAGAATCCTGAATGCAGTGTGGGAAAGGCAGAAGGAGATCAGTAAAACAGGGAAGATGTGGTGAGGCTTCCTTGGCTTTTCAAGGATGATCCACATCGTGGCTGCAGTTTCATCCAGAGTGTTGTAGACATTGGGGTGAAGGGATGAGGGCAGCCACCAGAACCACAGCTGGAAACCTCTGGAACAAGAAATTTTATCTTTGGGTACAGACAGAGATTACTTTAGAGGGGCATGTAGGAATTCAGGGACTCAGCACCCAGGGGCTCCTGGCTCCTTGCAGCATCTTGCTGCATCTCTCACCTCTAAAGAGCTGGCTGAATTTTCTAAACCCACATGCAGCTGAGGGTTTGAGTGAATATAAAGAATTGATTACAGCCTGATTAGAATAAAATTGCATTGGAGTTTCCTTCTTTGCTTTGTCCAGCAATTCCTTGATGCTGCTTGGAACCTCCCTGGTAAACCAGCCTGCCCTGAAATCCCCACAGTTGCTTTTTGCCCACTTTTTACAAACTTTAGAGGGTAGAATGATTTCAGCAGATACATTTATTTCTCTGATTTTGCTGCCTGGTGTCACACAGTGAGGTTTTCTGAGGTATTAACTATCACTTTAAATTTTTCTCGCTTTGAGTCATCCCATCCCGTGTATAATGTGAACAGGTTTTTGTATAATTATTTCTCTCAATAATTGCCATTATACAATTGCTATAGCTGCCAGTTTTGTTTTTCTCTCCTGCCAGGGAACAGAAGAAATGTATTGCAAGTTAGTGTAACTTATGATCTTGGATTCATGTTTAAAATGCATGGAATATTTTTCATCTTCTGTTTGAGGCAATACCTCATCTGGGATCATATCTCACAGTGTAAGTTTACACTGAGTAAGTGGATGTACTGCAAAGGGGTATCATCTACAATGAAAAAGAAAGGAATACAAAAAAAGTAAATAAAATCTAAATTTTTAAGGCATTGGAGGGACAGTGAATATTAATGGTTGTAGGTAGTGACCTGGCACATCTGAATAGTCATGCAGAGAAGTTTGTGTATGGTTTCCTTTTCCCTCTTAAATAAATTGCATTTGGCCATCATTACAGCCCTTTGTTGTTGTCTTTTGATGAGGATTCTAGGAAATTGGTTGGCTGGCTTATGTGGTTTACTGGCAGGGAGAGCAAACTGGAATTCGCAGACACAAGTGCTCTTAGTGGATATCTAATTCCAGAAGTTGTGCTCTCCAACAGAAAGTTCCTTAGCTTTGAGTTTTCTGTGTGTGCTTGGTTTTATCCCCTGGGGTATGTAGGAATAGGTACAGTAGGACGGAGGAAAGGGGTGGCAGATTTGTAATATTTAGGAGCAGATCATTTTTGGTACCTAATCCACCTGTAAAAAGCCAATGCTCAGTTGGGTACACAGAAAACAGGAGGGCAACCCCGTAAGGAGCAGTGAAACAACAAAATGATAGCTCATTGTTCTAAATGAATTCATGATGCTTTTTAAAAACTGATTTATGGCTATCTCCTGACAAGGGTAATTAGAGATAAAACAGTTTAATCTCATGAGTCATGCTGAAATTTTCTTTCAGTGGCACTTAAAATTGGAATGCAAAACAAAAGAGAGAGAAAGGAAACAAATCCCAGAGAATATTTGGAGTATGTAGGTATGAACGTTTTAAGGAGATTGGGATCAAGATGCAAGCTGGCATAATGACAAACAATTAATAATTGCAGGTAGCACGGGGTGATTGGAGGAGAGCAATCAGGTCCTCTGTGTCCATTTTGTACAACAGACATGTGGGAACTTGGGCAGTAAACTCTTCTTTGCCTTTTTGAGTTTTAAGTCAGCAAACAGGCTGAGTGTGCAGATGCATTTGATTACTGATGGTCATTATAGCATGAGCAGCACCGTGATTTATTAGAATAGTTGTTGACTGGGATTCCAAGAAAAGGTAATTGTTTCAGAATTATCCCCACAATTAATTTCACATGTGTGAAGTCCATTAACTGCAACTGCAGGCCATGGGATCCGTGTAAATGTTCACAGCAAGAGCTGAGGTTTGGGATGGGAAGGATGGGCCTCTGGATTTCAGGGGAATCTGAGTGCAGATTGGGTTTTTTTCCGGCTCTTTCTGACTTCCTCCAAAACCATAACTGATTATTCCATTCCTCTGAAATTCCAGTGTGCATCAGTAGATGGAAATGTTGATGAAATGGAAACATCAGTGATGCAAAGGTGCTTGGACTGTGCCAACAGTAGCTTTTGAACATGGTGGGGCATGTTTTAACATATTATCATCATTGATCCTTAGTCATCCTTGTGTTTTGATGCTGCTTGTGTTGTTGCTTGACAGAGGAACAAGGATGTCAGACTATTGTAAGAAATCTGTATTAGCAGAACTGCTGCCTGTACTATACCATGAAATGCTCACAAACACCATGCTCCAAAACCCCAGCAGTCTGCACCCTCAGCAAACACAAAATATATGTTACGACTCGTGATACGACGAATTTTGAGCAGAATTAATCCTTACTCAATCATTCAGCAATGAGAAATATTGAGTTGTTTTTCTTAAGGATTAGGAAAATTCTTTTGGAAGGAGACAAACATTTGTCCCTGCTGGAAGCTCCTTCAGCTGTAATGCATCATTGTGCCTGACCAGCCCTAGAAACCTTGGAAAGACAAAATATGTACAAGCTGGTTGTTAAGCATATGTGATATGTTTTGCCTCGTCACCTGGCAACAAAAAGGTTTTTCTAAACAAATTTCACACATTGCCAAAATTCCAACTTTTTGAAACACGTAAGCTGCTTATTTTTTATTTATTTATTTCCCCTTTGTCAAACGCAGCCCAAGGTACATCTCTCTCAGAAGAGCAAATGTTAGCATTTTTACTTGGGAAGGAAATAACTTTTGTAAATTTAATTCAGTCAGCATTACATTCTTCATGTTACAGCATTGGGACTGTATGAAAAGATAGAAAATACGCTGTCTGTGGAATGATTCATAGTCTGTCCTACAAGTGTTTTAAAATTAACAAACAAGTTGACACCAAGAAACCTTTGATTGACCTAAATTCAACAAATGAGCATACAATTAAAAGAAACAAGCTTGGCTCACTATAAAGTTTAAATAATAAATAAATAATAAGAGCTATGAAGATAGTGAAGGGCCTTGAGGGGAAGCTGTATGATGAGTAGCTGAGGTCATTTGGTCTGTTCACCTGGAGGAGACTGAGGGAAGACCTGTCCCATTCTTCAGCTTCCTCAGGAGGTGAAGAAAAAAAGCAGACACTGACCTCTTTTCTCTGGTGACCAGTGACAGCATCCAAGGGAATGGCTGGAGCTGTGCCAGGGAGATTTAGACTGGATATCAGGAAAGGTTCTTCCCCCAGAGGGTGCTGGGACACTGCCCAGGCTCCCCTGGGAATGATCACATTCCCAAGGCTGCTAGAACTCCAGGAGTGTTCAGACACCACTCCCAGGGATGCACAGGGTGGGATTATTGAGGTATCTGTGCAGGGACAGGTTGAACTTGGTCATCCTTGTGGCTCCCTTCCAACTCAGGATATTGCATGATTCATAATTTCTGTATGTATATATTGTTTTGAAGGAATATGAAGACAAGTTAAAGTTAATAATTTTTCAAGTTGCAGAACATTTACCCTAGAAATGATCGCATCACTGGCTGACACAGCTCTAAGTGTTTAAGTTGGGAAAAACCCAGTGAGATGGCATTTCTTAAGTTTGAATGAAAGGTTTTAAAGACAATACTTCAAATTGCAGTGACAAAGCTGCATTGCTGCACTCGGGCAGGCTTTAATAACCTCATACATTTGGGTGCCTCCTTAATCTGCCAGTTGTTTTCTGTAGGTCTGCAGCTGGTTATCAACATATTTATCTTCTGCCATCTCCCTCCCCTGTGCATGGCAGGGTCAGAGCTGATCCAAGGCAGTGCTGATGGCATTCCAGCCCATTACCACACCGTGGGTGGCTGGGATTTGGGTGCACAATGGGGTGTGACACTGCTGAGTGAGGGGAGGCAACTCGGCGTAAATGACAACGCTCCCTGCCATAATGGCACATGGAGTTGGGAGGCAGTGCTGCTGAGGAGATCTCTTAGCTGGGAGGTAGAGAGGTGATGCCCAGGTGTCTTGGTCTGAAAGACAGGTGTCTGCCAAGAAAGGCAGGAGCCTCTTTTATTAAAATGGACAATGTAAACCCCCTTGCTCCAAGATACTATAATTTTGAAATTAAGGGGCTCTCAGGCAAAGATAGGGGAATAGGAATAATAGTTCTTTAGCAGGAAAATTAAAAGAGGAATACAGTACTACAAAGAACAAACCCAAAAACAATGACAGAGTCAGAATCCAACCTGACACCCCATGAGTCAATCAGGGTGTTGGTAGTGTTAACATTGAAACACATAATCACAGAATTATTGTATGCAGGTGCTTTTATTGAAGAGCTCTAGGAATCAGGGGTGCAAACCCAAATCTGACTCCGACATGGATCCGAGATGGGCATGTTTTTATACCCTTTTTGTTATACAACTATACATTTATTATTAAACCCATATTGTTCTATTGCATACATTGTTCTTATCCAAGCATGAATTCTTGTAGTTTTCATTAGGCCCCCCAAATATCCTTTGTCATGATTCTTGTTACGATTACATAGTTTCTCATGATTCTTATTACAATTAAACAATAATTATATTCAATTACCAAACCATCATTACATTTAACAGTCGTATCATTTATCATGTGATGATTACACAGGTGTAGCTCCACATGATCTAAAAAAAACAAAGCTCAATATTCATTCCCAGGGCCTAGTTCCCTTTCCCAGGCCTACCAGACCTAACCTTTTCTTTCCACCCCCTGAATCTATTGTATGCAATTCCCATGATTTTAGAAACATTTTAACCCTATGCTATCAGTAGCAGTCCCATTAAATGGTGGCTGCATCCTCCTGCAGTGGCAGGTGTGGTTCAATTGGAGCAGTGCTCCTGTAGAAGGTGCAGTTTTCTTCTGAAGATCCAGTGATGATATGGAAAGGTTTGGGTTTTTTTCTGGAATCCAGTGGAAAAAAGGCTGCTCTGATATTCCAAATCTCAGTTTTTATCTAGGTAGGAAATTCTTGGCTCCTCCCCCTGGGTGGAGCATCTCCAGCAGGATGATGTAATTTTATCAGTCATGCACTGGCTCCATGGCCCATTAACAGGAGATATCTTCCTGGAGGAAGGATGGGCTGTGGGAAAGATAAAGATGACTGCTCCACCTGGTTTTACCCATTAGTAAAGAATAGTAGAGAATATCTCCCACAGAGATAAGGATCACTGCCCCAGCTGATTTCAACAGATGGTGATAGAATACATACTTTTGGTCACATCCTGTATTGCTAAGACACCAGGAAAGGAAGATGGATGATTTCCATGTGGTTCACACAGATTTCACCAGTTCCATGCCACCAGTACTGGCACCAGCATGACAAAACTGATGGGTTGTCATGGGATGGATACTCCACAACGTAGCCACAAGCATTGTGCTGCCAGGAAAAGTGTTGATATTTTTAATTACCTTAATGGTGAACTAAAAAGTGCCTGTGTTTCTAGTGCCATGAAGAGTGCAGAAAAGGGCTGTAAAATGCTAAAACAATGGCAGGCTCCTCGCTGAAGGATGCAGCACGTTGTAATAATGCAGCGGGTTTCAAAAAGATCTGTATTTTTTCAAAGACAAACATCAAACAGAAGGAAAAAGGTTATGTCACCTTCACCCTCACAGTACTGTCATTTATATGCTATCAGCTCATTAAATTCACATTAAGATACTCCATGGGACTTTAGGAGCTATTAGTGCACCTAAAATGGCATAACAAAATCTCAGTTCACTTTAAGAGAGATGGCATTGCGACATTTTGTATTTCATCACTGAATTATTATAGTCTCAGATGCATTCTGCTGTGATGGTAATGGAAGGAAGAATACTAGAGAGGAAAGCTGTCCATTTGTTTATCCCCAGGGAGAGAAAAAAGAAAGTTTGATAAAAAACTAGAGTGAAAGTAAAGCATTAACAATTTAACCCCTGTAGCAATGCTAAAGAACACGCAGGATTTTTATATTCTGCTTTTCAGGTTGTTTAAAATAAAGAAAGAAGGAAAATTTTGTATGTAGAGAGTTGCTCCAGGCAATGGAAGGTGCAGCAAATGTACTGCATGAATGCAGACATCTGAGTCTTTGGTAGGTGAAGTCTCTCATGACAGCCAAAAAATACCTTCTTTCATATAAATTCTCATGATAAAAATGGTTATTGTGATTAAAGTTGATGGTCTTGTTAGTTTGCTGTTGTTTTTCCTCCCTTTGCTTTCATCAGCATATAAGTGTGTTCTTCTAGGTAAATCTGCAACCTTGTGTTTATAAATCCCACGTGGGATAATTCTCAGGCATCAGGCTCAGGAAAGAATAAGGAAAAGTGAAGCCATTCCAAGTTATCATTAAAGAGTTAATATATATTTATACATAAATACTAAAGAAACACTACACTGCTTGATAAATAATAATTAGAAAAGGATATCTGAATTAATGAATATATATTTATGTTTTGGATCTGGAAAATAGCTTGATCTGAGGATATTTTTTCTACACAGTAACAGCAGCTGTACAATTAATACTTAAATAATACGTATTGAAGGATAGAGAATAAATTAAATTCAGTTTTTGAGGCAAAGGTAATTTTCTTATAAGTGTGTGAATAATCAAAAAAGTCATAGGTGAGATGAAGAATGTTCAGTCACTTTATGTAATATATTTTTCTTCATACTAACTTAGATTTATTTAGAAAACATAATAATTCCTTAAAAATTCTTCCTTCCCTCTCCAGTTAAAAAAAAAAAAAAAATCTATGAGATTAGCCCTACATGGAATAAAAGGCATCAGAAGAGGAGGCAAATTTGAGAGTTTAAAGCATTGTGGAGCCTTCAAATATGCACATCCCTGGGTGATAGTCAGGACTAGCCCAACTTAAAACTTTTAAAATCCCTTTTAACTGCAAGACCTGATGCAGAGCACTTGGGTGGAGCAGAAATGAATCTCTTCAGTGGAGAGGGAGCTCAAAGACTTTGGGAGAGCATTGTAAGAGAAAGCTCAAGGTTCTGAAAATAGAGGAAAGCAGGAAGGGAATAATCACTGAATAACTGCACTCTGAGCACCTGCTGAATTAAATGTTTGACTACATTAAGAGCATAATCTCTTCAGCACAGCAATTCTGCTGCTTATTAGATAGTTCACCTGTTGGAAAGCACGAGAGCCTCCAGTTTTATCATCAGGAAACACCTCTGGAGTGGTGAATAAGGCTGAAACCCGACTGTGGAGAGAGTTTTCTGTCAGACAGAAAAGATGTGTTGCACTTAAACTCTTGGGTTTTACCAGCTCGTGTTGGTTTCCCTTCCCTGGCAGTGTGGGATGGATCCTGATGATGTTGGATGCTGACCTGAGCACTGGGAATCTCGGGAAGCAGCACCACTTGTTCCTGTTAATATCTGCCAGAAAATATAAAGGAATTAATATGGAATTTTGTCCAGTCTGGGGCAGGATTTTTAAAGGTCTGATGAAGATTTACAGTCCCAGTGTTGTTGCTAAATTTTAACCTCTCTTCAAGCAGTGGTACAGTTGACCCCATTAGGAGTTGCTGCACAAAAACAGCAAAACAACGTTTAGGATGATGTAAAGCAAAAATCAGGAGTAGTTGTGCAGTTTTGGGGTAACTGTGGGACACCCTGAGGGAAGATGTCAACCCAAAGAATGTAAGGTGAGACTGACAGATTAATCTGGTGAAGGTGGCTGAAACTGTCTGGATTTTAAGTGTTCTGCTCTAGCCTTAGAATGCAAATTAATTGGAATAGTTGGAGAAAAAAGACCACCATATTTAGGTTTATTTTTATACTTATTTCCAAAAGAAAAAAGTCAATGTGTGAAGAAAACACAAGGTTAAACTTTTTTTGGTACTTGCCATATTACCAGTGATATATTCAGAGATGTATATTTAGAAGTCAGTTTTGTTTTTTCCAAGGGAAATCTCTATGGTAAGGAACAGAAATTCAGGCCTGGAGGTTGTGGCCAATTTAATCCAAACACTGCAGGAGCAGTTGCACCGAGCTCACAAATTTTAAGCTCTAAATCGTGTTTTGTGATCTCTTTGTCATGGATTATGGGCATTCACTGGCTGAATCCATGAAAACTTGACCATCTATGCAGGAAGTTAGTTTTATAACCTATTACACCACTCATCTAATTTTTAAAGATAGATTTAGATTATATATCTAGATTTATATTTTGTTTTCATATCTTTATTTAGATAGAGGTAGTTCTTACTACTCTTCAGTGGCAACGTGGTTGTGTAGAAGTCACTCTTGTCATCAATGGATGAATTAAATCTTGACTTTATGTGCTGGCTCAGATGGAGGATTGCTTTGGATCCACACAGCTTTAAATCCAGAAAATAATTTCTTCCTAGAAGTGCATATCTTGACAGGGAATATCCTGCAGCAAAGGAGCTCCAGCACAGCAAATTTAGAGCAGAAAAGCCTCCAGTGCTGTTGAGAAGACTGGGAGAAATCTTTGTTGTGTTTGTTTTTGTTTTTTTTTTTTTTTTTTTCCCAAACCCAGCATAGCAGTCAGGTTACTGAGAATCACATTTGGTCCAAAGTTTATCAGAATTGACTAAAACTGTCCCTTTCAAAGGAAATGCCAAGGGCAGATGGACCCACTCCTACTCCAGGCTAAGAGCACAGGCTGGGTGCTGTGCATCAGGACATGGGAGAATAGTTGTTTTCCATCCTGTCACCTTTCAAAAACCCAGTGTGAGCCTTTTATCTGCTGTGTTACAGCTGAAACTACCAAATAGAAATAAAATAAACGTAGATATTGTTACCCTAAAACAGAGAGGCTGATTTTACATCAAGAGATCCAGTGACTGTGATATTTAATAGCATTCAGGGATATCTAATTCTCAATCTTTTCATCAGGTCCAAATAATTAATGTTATTTATTTGCTATTATAAAGTAGCTTCTATTTCATATCTCTGTTGGCCACCTAGGCCCTGTTAAATGTCTTGCACTGTGTCTTACTGATCTTTAATATTTATTTTGTAAGGTGAAGCTCAATCTATCCTCTCTTGTTGTATAACCACCTAAGCCAAAAATCCCCTTCAGTTAGTAAAGAGCTTAATTTTGCACCTTAGTTTTTTGTCACACCTCGTGACACCGAGTAGATAATCATTACTGCCACTAATGGGGCTGTAATCCTTTCACAGGTATTCACTGAAACTGCTGGAAGTAGCTATTGCTTTGGCTGATCTAGGGCTCAGTATTATGTGGTGTGTCAGGAAAATATCTGTGGGATTCTCTCACTGTAAATTGTTTTTACAGACCTGCACAGCTCTGTGACATCTCCAGGGGGGATCAAAGTTAAACCAACCAGAAGTTAAACCAGGACCTGCCTGGGCAGGTTTGCAGAATCCACCCCACTATCCCACTCCCATGTTTTAATTTCCTCAGTCACCAGTTGGAGAGGACTGGGGGTAGAATAAATTGAGCTGAATGAATTCGTGCTTTTTTAAAGAATCACGGAAGCATAGAAGGGCCTCGGTAAGAAGGGACCAGAGAGATCAGCTCGTTCCAACCCCTCTGCCAAGGGCAGGGACACTTTCCACTGTCCCAGGCTGCTCCAAGCTCCATCCAACCTGGCCTTGGACACTTCCAGGGATCCAGGGGCAGCCACAGCTTCTCTGGGAACTCCTGCCAGGACCTCCCCACCCTCCCAGGCAAGGATTTTTCCTAATACCTAACCTAATATCTAATCTGCTCCCAGTGTGAAGCCATTCCCCCTTGTCCTGCCACCCCAGGCTCTTGTAATTTGTCTCTTCCCACCTTTCTTTTAGGCTCCCCTCAGGTCCTGGAAGGCCACAGTGAGCTCACCACAAATCTTCTCTTTCCCAGGCTGAACATTCCCAGCTCTCCCAGCATTTCCTCCTAGCAGAGCTGCTCCATCCCTCTGATCATCTTTGAATTCCTCCTCTGGATTCTCTCCAGGTCCTCCCAGGGCTGGGGCAGCTCTGCAGGTGAGGTCTCACCTGAGTGGGGCAGAGGGGCAGATTTCCCCTTTCCCTGGTTCCCTGGCTCTGGGATGAGCCCAGTGCTGTGCTCATCCTTTCCTGGTCCATGCCCAGCTGGGCCCCAGTGTCAGAGCACAGCAATGTTGTTCTGAGCACCCACAATGCTGTTTTTGGCACTGACACTCCTTCAGCGTGCAGGAGAGATCCTGACCTGCCTTCCTCCTGTGGCTCCACACAAGCTTCTCTATCAAAAAGAAAATTATTTGTGTTATCTCAGTCAATTAAGGAGTGTATTTAGAAATAATGAGGTGAAGCCCAGAGCTGTAAGGTGTGGTATGTGCTTTAACAAAACAAATAAAAAAAATTATAGGGATGGAAATTTCATCCTAGCCTGAATGATGAATAGCAACTTTAGTTAAATATATAAGCAGTAATATTCCATGAAATGTAGAGTAAAATTAAAAAGAGAGCCCCATCTCAGAGCAAACCTCAAGTATCCTTGTTAAATCAGAAAGGGAAAAAGATAGAGATTTGTCGGGGTTTTTTCTGGGGGAAAATAAATATAAAAGGTCACAGCATGTCTCTAACTTATGTGGACATGGCTGGAGGGAAATGCTGTGTGCAGAGTTCTCCCATGGACTGCAGGCTGCAGTTCAGAGCAGTAATTGTAAGCGATCAGTCAGTGCCCTGCTTCTGCCCCCTGCACTTGTCTGAGGAAAAAGATCCTGGATGTTGGGATTCCTGGGGGAAAATCACTGCCATTGGTGCTGAGACACAGCTCTGGGTTGTAGCCAAATCCCCAACTGGACCCACCACCACAACAGAAAAAGTTCTGTGACATTTTCTAGTGTTTGATAAAGGCACATTAACATCTTAGCCATGGTTGACTCTTGCTTGGGGTTTGGCTGTGGGAATGAGTTACTGTGGCTTGGCAAATTAACAGAAATCAGCTGAGCCCCAGAAAACAATTTGGTGCACCCTCATAGCCTGTGGTAGTGGGAAGGTAAAATTCATTATCAGCTGGAAAGAAAGAAAGAAAGAAAAAGAAAGAAAGAAAGAAAGAAAGAAAGAAAGAAAGAAAGAAAGAAAGAAAGAAAGAAAGAAAGAAAGAAAGAAAGAAAGAAAGAAAGAAAGAAAGAAAGAAAGAAAGAAAGAAAGAAAGAAAGAAAGAAAGAAAGAAAGAAAGAAAGAAAGAAAGAAAGAAAGAAAGAATAATCTCACTTGGTTTATCCTTTTCTTTGAGGTGGCCCAAGACCATGCAAATGAGGCAGAGCAAATAGGAGTTTTTCAATCTGTAGTAACTTTTGTGTCTCAGCTCTTGGTCTATAAATTTGCCTGTGCTCCAGTTGCCTTAAAATACTAAATAAAGCCAAAATCAGATTGGTGTGGATGTCTGCAGGTCCCTGCCTTTGGTGGGAACCAGCTGGGCTGGTGTAAGGTAATAAGAGAAAATCAAGCAGACAAAGTTAATGCCAGCTCCTGAACACATTATCTCAACAAAATCAGAGTTCATCAACTTTTAGAAAAAGCCACATGAAGTTCTGAGTTCCTTTAGTTCCTTTTTTGGATTTTACATTTTCTGTAACACAGGGTCTCGTGTCAGAGGAAGGGTGGTGGGGGCAGAATTTAAGATATTTGTTAAAGTTTGAAAGTGATTAATTTCTGAGTGTGGATTTCTCCAACATTTTCTTTCTTTCTGAAGAAGTGACATGTGATGTGACACGCTGTTACAATGAACTCAGACACACTGTTAATTTTGTGGGGGACAGATAAAGCAGATTTTGGGGATGACTTCAGCTTGGTGTGTCTCACTTTGTTATGAAGTGTCATAAATAGCCCAACCTCAACCTGACACCCTTCAGGAAATATTTATTCTAGCACTGAAATTGCCAAATACACCAATTTTTTTGTACTAATTATGGACAGCATTGCTCTGGGAATTGTAGAAGAAACATGGTGGTGCTAATTTGCATGTTGGGGGGAGAGTGATTGTTTGGAGGATAAAAATGCCCTTTTAAAGAGTAAACAGGTAAAAATATAACTTTCCTTTTATGTTATTTTCTGTGGAACCTCCTTCATCTCTCTTGGAGAGTGTCAGCACCTTGCAGCACAAGGATCTTCTCTTGTAGCTTGTGTGGGTTTTCCTAATAATTATTGACAGCCCACTTGGCACACAGTGGTTTAGTGTGACAGGGGCCTAAAATGTTTCCTTCTAACCTAAATTCTTGGCTGCAGTCTATGGGCATCTGGAGGGTGAGTGCTGTGATGGTCTGTGATTAGACAAGATAATGGAATTTACTTCTTAAACTCTGCAACTACAAACATGGACTGCAGAGCCATAAGTGAAGACCACTCGGACTAAAATCTTGGGTTAAAACAAGTTGCAGAGAGCAGAAAACAAAATCTGAGTTTAGAAGAGGTTAAAATCTATAACAGCAATAAAACTAATGATTACAAATCAATACAATAAAAGAGATAGATTGGAATAAAATAAAATAGAAAAGTTTGAGGAAACAATGTTATAAAATTGTATAAATCAAGAGTTTACCAGGGTGGCCATGGGTCCAACAGTGGTTTCAGATCGTGCTGGTTGCTCTCCCTGCTTGATCAGATTTCACAACATTTATTTGTCCTTGGCAAAACCTGCCCTGGTCCATGTTTACTTCTATGAACATTTTTTAAGCCATAAAAAGCAAAGACCTGCTTAACTCAATCCTGATTGCCAGCAGGGAACTGAAGTTGCAGGGATGAGCTTTGGCCCTGGGATGCTTTGGAAATATTGTTTTCTCAGGATGCTTGTTGGTGGAGTGTTGGGAAAAGATGGCTTGGGAAGTATTTATCAAACCTGCATGTGCAGGAAAACACTGTTTTTGTTGGGGTTTTAACTGCATGTATACATTTTAATTTTATTTATTTTAAAATAGTGGGATGTTTCAATATCTGGCATGGATGTGTATGATCTGCTTTGAACTTAGATCTGGTCTAAGCACAGAAAAGTGGTGCAGCCAAGATAAACTGATATTTAAAGCTAACAGAGTCCTGTGTATGCCACCAACTACTCTGATAACTATCTCTACAAAATTATAAATAGATCTGATAGTGGTCAATTGAGAGATGTGGACAGTCCTGCTCACTGCCTGAAATGCTGACCTGGTACTGAGGTGAGTTCTAACCCCTGTCAGATGTGAGGATTTCAGGCAAGACAGGTCACCCTGGCTGTATCTAATTTAACCCATAAAATAGGCATAATTAACTATGCTTGTGTCTTCTGGAAAATCTTGGGATATGTTGCTGAGCAGGATATCCCTGTTTTGTGGGAAATCAGCCAGATTTATAACTCTGGTTTCTAGCAGAGTAAAACATGTAACAAAAAAAAAAAAAAAAAGAAGAAAAATCAGTGTAGAGCACCAATAATTAATAAATACTTTTATTTTTGTTGTTGCTTTGACTGACAAGAACAAGCAGGAACATTTCAGAGTTTCACTAGGGCTGTCTGTCATTCCTGCTTTAGTTGTATTGCAGACTTAAATCAAGATCCACTCCAGACAAAAGCTGCAGTCTGCTCTCCCTGCCCGACAATATTTGCTTGATGAGAACTTCGACTCTCGCTGGTGATGAGAGAAACTGTTCCTGAGCTCATCTGTCGGTGCAAGAACTGCCTCAAGAGCATCCAGCAGCTCTGCAAGGTCTGAAATGAATCTGTCAGTGCACTGACCTTGCCTTTGCCCTTATTCCAAGTATATGCATTGCTAGATATCAACAATCTAAACAGAGCTAAAACCCTAAGCAACCAAAACATAAACAATCAAAACAACAAATGCATTTGTTGCATTAGCTGACAGCACCCATAATGTCACTGGACAAATATGTAAATACTGACCTAAATCCCTTTGCTGGAGACTTTTGTGCTCACTTTAAATGTTGGAACAGACAGCATGGATAGCCCTGGGTCTGACCAGGAGCCTCGGTGCCCACATGGGTGCAGAGCCCTTCTGCTCCTCCTCAGACTCCACAGGACTTCAGGGAACCCTGATGGAAACAGGATTTCATTCTTGTGAATTTTGGCACCGCTCGTTAGCATTCAATTAATTAAAACCAAACTCCTAATATCTTTTGGCCGAGTTCAAAGAAATAGACATCTGAATGTGCAGAAAACTGGAGTGCTGACCCAATCCATCAATTAGTTGGACATTAATTGCATTTTTTCCCACTGACTTCAGGAGCTGTGGATCAAACTAAATGTGGTAGTCTGGGTGGAATCTTATTTTTGCTGTTGAACTCAAAAGATTTTCCTAGGTGTTTCCTGAAGTAGGGTAATTAATATTAATGTTCCTTTCCATCAGGATGGTGAATGGGAGCAGGATAAAAATGCCTTGGTGATGCCTGAGCAGGGTATTCCAGCCTCTCCAACCTCCAGGGACAGATACTCAGATTTTGCAGCACCATGGAAATTGATATCAAATGGTTCTCATTTTTAGCCTTTTGGCTGAGCAAGGGGTGCTCAGTTTTCCCAGCACTGCCTCTTCCCCAAAGAGCAGGAGAGGCTGATGGTGTGGGTCAAGATGAAACCAAGAGGTTGGATAGATTTTCAGATTTTTAAACATCCAAGGAATGGTTTTTGGCAGCAATCATGAAAATATCTGCACTGTACAGTTAGTTGGGACAAAAATTTGTGCATCAGCACTGTCCAGATTAGTGGATAATTATCTATGTCCAGATAAATGGGAAAAAAAGTAGCCAGTTCATCAAAATCATTAAGAATTCAAGCAAACCTGTCTTTATATTGCAATAAGTTTCATAAAACAGACTCAAAATAGTTTAAAAAGTTTCCTTACCCCTCGAATGACAGGTTTTTTTGGTAAGGATAAGACAACTGCTGACGTTAATAGCTCTGTCTGACTTAATAACTTATTCTGGAGCACCCCTTCCTCTCCAAGGTGGTGCTCACCTCGAGTTAAGGCAGCATTTCCTGAGTTCTGGAGATCTGTGATCTGCTTTATGCACGATATTAAGTATTTGTGGTATTTCCAAACGCTTAACTCAGAGTGATTTCAGCAGGAGCCAGGCAGCTCGCTGCCTTCTGGGATCTGTGATGCAATTTACTCTGTATAAAACAGCCATAATGCCATTTACCTGCCTCTGTGAAACTTCATGAGGATAAAACTAAAGCTGGAATTGTCCTTATGACTGTTCCTGACAGAACACTTTTCAACAGCTTTTTTGGGAAAACATTTTCAGTGGCTGTGATGCAAAGAGATGTGGAGGGAAACAATTTATTATGATTTTAACGGAACCGAAAAGCAGAATTTAATATTCTCTATTGATGTTTGTAGTGTTTAGAACCTCTGCGGGCAATATTTCTATTTGGAATAATTTTTAACAGCAATTCCAGACTGGTTTGGGTTGGAAGGGACCTTAAAGCTCATCCAGTTCCACCCCTGATATGGGCAGGGACACCTTCCACTGTCCCAGGTTGTTACACTCTGTCTGTGATAGTGAAAATAGAATAAAATCCTTTTTACTCTGTTACAGGAGGCCCTCCAGGGTCTCGTGCAGATTCATGTTTGGAACTTTGCTGTCAGTTCTGTGATTTCACCTTAATTCTCCTCATTTTCAATATCAGCACATGAAGGAAAAAAAGATTTCTTAAATATATGTTCTCCTCCACTGAAATGACAGGTACTTACTGAAAAAAAACCAAACAAAAACCACACAATAAGAAAACCTGAGGAAAAAAAAACCACTTCAAATATTTGGTTTGTCATATATTTATGGAAGTGCAGCAAGCTGCTGCTTCTCTATAGTACGGAAAGTAACATTTTTTAATAGAAAGTTCTGTTATCTGCTCTTGTGTAATTTCTTCTAAAATACTAAATAACCAAGGAAATTTCTCATTTGTAATGTAATTTAATTCTGGATTTTTTTTTTTTATTATGGTCGAGGTTAACTTTGATGTTTTCAAAATGAATTTCAAAAACCATTTATTCAGCTAATTTTGAAGGGAAAAACAGACTGAAACTTTTATCCCAGTTGGTAAGCAGCTATCCCCTAGTTTTATTCAAGTTTTCACATAAAAATGCCAGTCGGGAATAAAACTGACAAATATATTCAATCAAAGATGGAATATTTTTTCCTCTTAAGTTGCAAATGGCTTCATTAAAATAAAAGCACCACCTTAGGGATTGCATAAAGCAGAATATTGGTACCTAAATGGTATTTATGACTTGGCTAAATGTAAAGTGAATTAAAATTTAAAGGATTATAGTCAGGTAGGCCAGAGAGGAATGTCCATTAAGGAGATGAAAGAACCTGCAGTCCCCAGCGACAGGCACACGTCGGGCTGGTGGTCAGACACCTCCACACTTAGTGGCTCTGGAAATGGAAATATCCTGGGTGAACCCTGAGCTACTTGGGGGGTGTTTATTCCAGGCAGAGAAAACGAAATCCTGCTGCAAAGAATCAGGGATGTGCTGAATTTTATGTACATTTTGTGTGTATGAGATATAGACTTATATAGACTTATATAGAAGTATATCTATATATGAAATATGTGTAATATTTTATGTAGAGATTCATGATTGCAATATTTTATTCTATTGATATTCTATTATGATATATAAAATATATAAAATATATATTAAAACTATATTAAATATATATTAAAATATATTAATCGTGTATTATATTGATATTAATATTCTATTCGATCTATTATAACTATTGTATCTATTTATTATAAATGTATTTTAAATATAGATATACATAATATATATTATATGTAATACAGAATTATCTATATCTATATATCACATCAAATTATATATAGATATATATATTTAGACATAAAGTATTACTAGCACTAGCAAGAAGCTGCAGATGAAAAGGAAAAGCACAGTTGTTGATTTAAATTATAACCTATTTCAGGTTAAAATTCATTAAAATAAATTCGTTTACACACACTCCCTTGTTTTACACATGCCATGACAAACTCTGCTGCTTCCACCTCTTAGTGAAAAATCCAAACTGTATTTTAAGGGATTCATCAGATGCAGAGGCACAAGGAGCTTTCAGAGAAAGTCTGCCAAAGCACACATGGGACTTTTGATGTGGACAGAGAGCTGCTGGGTTTGTACTTCACCTGCACACACCAGCACACATGTGTTGCAATTCCTCATTTTTTTTATCTTTAAGAATGAAATAATCACAGATGGTTTGGGTTGGAAGAACCTTAAAGTCCATCCAGTGCCATGGGCAGGGACACCTCCCACTGTCCCAAGCTCTGTCCAGCCTGGCCTTGGACACTTCCAGGGATCCAGGGGCAGCCACAGCTTCTCTGGGAATTCCATCCCAACCCCTCCCCACCCTCCCAGCCAGGAATTCCTTCCCAATATCCCATTTAACCCTACTCTCCTTCCCTGTGTCGTGTCACTCAGTTAAATCATTGAAGTGAATTCTATCCTCAGCAGTCAGCACTGACCTCCACGGTCAGCAGCAGACTGGCAGAAGTTCTTGGAAGATTTTTCTTCCCTGCATCCTGTTTTCTTCATGGAATAGCCATTGTTGAGTTGCTGCACAGTGGGCAGGCGCTCAGGAAGCAATTCCTCATTTCTCAAAAGTGTTTGTGACAAAACAATAATTGTCCTTCGAGCTGTGTGTTTTTAATTTACAAATGCATTTTATGAAAAACAAGATCTTCAGTTACAGTTTTGGAAAAAAAAAAAAAAAAAAAAAAAGAAAAGAATACCCAACCCTCTTTAATCAACTGTCACTGTCTGACACCTGTCTGTGCACTCCCTTTGCCATACTGATGTGGGGTTTTGCTCCAAGTATTGGTCTTGTTGCCCTGGAAAAACCACTTACACACTGGATTCAGCCAAAATCCTCAGTTTATTCAATATTATCAATTCAATATTATCCAATATTATCTATATTATCAATATTGAATAATTTAATATTATTAATATTCAATATTATTCATTCAATATTATTCAATTTTTTCCCTGAATATTGTACACCCAGGACCATGACAATTATTAGTGTGGAGGAATAAATACCATTCACTTCACCACCCTTTTTAAAAGGTGTGGCTAATTTTCATAGCAGACATTTACATAATTTTATTTATTTCCTGTTGCTTCTATCCAGCTACTCCCAACTGTAAGATGCTCCTGGCCTTGTCCTCTCCCTTCTCTGCTGCCAGTTCCACACTGACCAATGTCACATTTGTGTGACACCACTTGTGTCACCTCCAACTGTAGCCCTGTGCCTTTAACTTAGAATATTGTAATACTACAAAGCTTTAAATCCAAAGGAATGCAAGCTGGGATATATCTATTTATTACAGTATTAGCATTTCTAACATGACATTTTACACAATGCTTTGAACCACACGGTGCATATTCCTTTATTTAAATAGCACCTCTGAGTCTTAATGTCTCTTTCCAATTTGGACAGCTTAGCTAAAAGTGAGATCTTTTTATTTCCCATCTGCTTTGTGCCACACTCGGGTCTTTGATAAGACAGGTGATCAGTGGGATGCTTTGTAAAGTGCATGTCTTTGTAGCAGTACATTTTATTTACCTTTCTATAGATATCTATTTCATTTTCCACTTTGTATTTCAGAATTTTTTGGTAAATGTTTTTAGAAAATATTTTATTATTAATAAAAACCTGGCACTTGCAGAGCAACTTAAAGAGGGGAGCAATCCAGGTATTCTGAATTGTTTTGTGGTCCTCAAGGAATCTGAGATCAGGTGGCACTTGGCCAGCTCCTCAAACCCTCTGATGGTTTATGGCTGAAATTTGTTTCTGAAACTTCCCTCCTTTTTTTTTTTTCCTCCCCAAGTGTCTTTCATGACCCAGTAGAACTGGAAGATAGAACTGGGAAGCTGACAACCCAGTTGTGGTTTCTCATATCACTTATATATAATTTTCTGTTCGTACAGGGCAACATTAAGCTCATTCTGGAACGTCTTTCTAATATTAACAATTGGATTTTAAGTGCTTTTGCAGAAAGTTTGTAGAGGAATGAACAAAAGAAAAAGGGGTTCTGGTAGGCAAAGGCAGTGGGAGATGCCTCACCAAACACCAAACCTGTTCCAGGTGGGTGATTCAGAGTGGGTACTCAACATTGCTTGGAATAAAGGAATGCAGGGAAAAAGGAAGTGAACCAAACCCACTTCAGTTATGAGGATAAGTTCTGAAACACTGCACTTTTTGGACAGTTTTCAGTCGGTTTGTAGGATGATAACCATAAAACTGTGCTGCAGAGATTTGAATATAACATGCCACTTAAAAAAAAAAAAAGAGAGAGTATATGAGAAACATGTCTTTACTCTGAGGCACGAAAATAAAACGAAGCTATGGATGAACTGTGCTAATTGCCTCTTGCAATTATGGGGATCTGACTCATAAAAGTACCAGACTGACACCAGCCGAAATCACACACAAAAAAAGCAAACAGAACATTTGGAAGTAACTTTTGTAAAGGTTAATATTTGCTAAGGAAGGGGAATCATATCCTGGGAGGAGGATGTGCAAACTGCTCTTGGAGCAGAGAGAACTCCACTGACAGGTGGGGCCAAGACAGAAATGTGGAGTTTGCACACACTGGGGTAGCTGGTCCAGCTTGGTAATCCCTGGAAGAGGATGCCAGGGATACAGCAGGGACACTGGGAAGCTGGATGGAGACTCCTGAAAATCATATTTTTATTTTAAAGCAGTGTGTTATACAGGGCTTGTTTGAAAATAATCAATTCTGCCCAATTAAAGGGGAAACCACTTTATGAAGCTTGACTTGAGTAAATTCTGTCTTTAGAAGAGATTCTGGTGTTATAAATATTTTATAAAAAAACTTTTTCAGAAAGTTTTAGAT
Organism: Sturnus vulgaris; assembly: GCF_052056855.1. NCBI lineage: Eukaryota > Metazoa > Chordata > Aves > Passeriformes > Sturnidae > Sturnus > Sturnus vulgaris. The sequence goes on along the minus strand of NC_142249.1, from coordinate 39,147,886 downwards.
AGTAAAACTCAGAACCTGAGGAAATTAGAAGGTTGGTTTTCCTGAACTTATCAAAACATTTTGAATAGGTGAATTAACTTTTTAAGGAGTCGTTTTGTCCTAAAGTTCCAAAATTCATTAACAGCATGAGCTGGGAGAAAAGGTAGGTGCTGAAAACTTCCATCCAGAGATGGAAGCTGAAATCCTGCAGCCAGGGGTGGTCTGGGCAGAGCTTTAAAAGGAGCTGGGAAAGCTCAGCCTCCCCCAATATCCTTTAAAAGATTTCACTGCAAGGTAGCAGCTCAAAAATGTGCTGTGATAGGCTCATTTCTCTGGGAAAGAGTATGGGGAGCACAGCAGGAAAACTCCCAGCAGATTGGGGGGTGTAAGAGAATGTGGATACAGGAAACAACTTCCATTGCCTGTAAGGACAGAATCACCTGGGGAATGATTGATATCAAACACTTCTCTGCTCTGGGTGCCCCAAAAGGGATCTGGCAGCTCACTATGTACTTGTACACATTTAGCAGGCCTTGTATTAAAGAGTTTCTACAAAAATATTGTTTGGGCTGTGAGTCAGCACTTTAGGTAGGTGGCAAAGGGAAATAAAATACATTTGTAACCCCTGGAGGTGTTATAAAGTGTGATGTTTCTAGAAGGCATGTGGATGACGTCGGTGCATTTTGCAAAATAAAATGTCTTTATCTTGAAGATGATCACAGGAGTTAAAAGAACCCAGGAGTTAGACTGGGGTAGAAACTGTTAAAGGAGAGTTCTGCACAGAGGAGCAGTGGGTGAGACCTCAGTCTGTGTGATCCTTTACCAGGAGGAGAAGAGGGTTCCTCCCTGAAGGGGAAAATTTGTTTTGGGTAATGCCTTAGCTTGGGTAATGCCCAAGGGATGTGCCCAGAGAAAACTTGTCTCAGTCCAACCTTTACTGCATCACTTTCAGCCACTTCATTTGCTGGGCAGGCTGTACCTCCACACTGCCAGACATACATTTAATGTATAGATCTGCAGTGCTCTCCTCACCTCCCCTCCCTCCCTGGGCTTTCCAGAGAAACCGAGCTCCTGAAGATGCAGCTCTGGGTCATTTTTGGGGCCATCTCAAATTGATTACCATGTCCTTGCTGGGTGTGTGTGGTGCAGAAAGCTCTGTCCAGGGTTATGCAGGGAGAGGAGTCATTTCAACAGTTGTACTTTATACAGATGAAGAGTCGGGGTAGCAATGCATAGGAAAAGCTTTTGGTTTTGTTTATTTGAAAATAAAGGGGAGAAAAAAAAAAGAATTCTTGCTTTTCAATAGGTCATTGTCAGAGGAAAAGAGTTTCGTTGTTTGAGTGAGGGCAATTAATGCCCTCTCAAGACTGAGACAAGCCTGAAGAACATTTGCTAATGGGATTTAAAAAGTGGTTGGTGTAGCCTGGAGCTTGAAATCAAGGTCATCAAAGGTAAAAGTTCCTGGGTGGGGTCAGGCTGATGCTGCTTACCTGGAGGGGCAGCAGCTGGGGCTGAACTTCCTGCAGGGAAATCACCTTGGGTGCCATGGCAGGGAGTTCTGCTGTGTGCTCACACATCTCCCATCATATCAGAGGGAGAAGATCCTGGACAGCCACCACCACCACCTCCTTCTGCTTCTGAGCATCATCTGCAGCCCAAAGTGTGATGCAGCTTTTGTCTCTTTGATGGTTTTGGTGCATTGTAGAGTCCTGGGTGTTGCTTGGCTCGATTTTGAGGGATTTGGGTTAAACCTGTCTGGTGTTAATAATGAAGAGAGATTTGAGGCTGTGGTGTGGCTCTGAATTGGTCTGAGTTTTGGGGTGAGTTTAACCCAGTATCTCCTTTTTTATTGTCCATGAGGACCAAAAGGCTTTAAACTCAGGTTTTATTGTAGTGAAACTGGGAAGTGTTTTCAATAGAGAAAAGTCACAGTGGTTGTGGAAAGTAGAAATGATTCTTGTTGTGTCTTTGAGAGCTGTCCCTTGCTTTTAGGCTTGGTTTTGGCTGAGTAAGTGGCTGTTGGAGCTGTAGAATTTTCTGTGTAGTGTTGGAGAGACTCTTTGGAGGTTTTATTTCCATTTCCAGGTTAATGTCTGGCATTTCTGTTCTCCACCATCACCCCTTGCCCCAGAACAGTTGGCTGGCTATTCACTGGTGCTTTCCAGAGGTTTCTCTGTGATGTGTTTCTTTAAAGGTTCATATATTTCTCATGGACATAATTTTGTCAATTAAGAAATTGAAATCTCAATGACTTTTTGGCTGAATCTAATGCAGAGATATGGCAGCTGTTCCTGTAATTTGTGGAAATGCAAACCCAGTGGTATAAATGAAACAAATGAAACACAGAGAGCTTTAGGTAAGAACTGAAGACCCAGGGAAAAGGGTCTCTGTAAGAAAAATCAGGATTGAGTTGCAAAAAAAAAAAAAAAAAAAGGAAGAAAAATCTGCTATTCTAGACTGCTTTTCTCATTTTCCTGCAGTAAACTGCCTAAATGTCAATGAGTATGTTAATGTACATCTAATCTGGTTTTTCTAAATAGTACAAAAGAGATATGTAATGATGAGTCAAATATCAGTATGAATTTATGTAGTTTCTGATGGCTTTGGAATTTGTATGTATCAGCACTAGTTCCTACTAATTGTTTAATGGAAAAATGCATTTAATTCAAGCAGCTGCTGGAAAACCATGTGAAATCCTGAATTTTTTTTTATTTTTTATTTTTTATTTTTTTGCCAAGTAGAAGTAGCTGTGTGTGCTTATGGTGGAAGATAATGATGCCAGTGCCAGAACAAAGACATTCTTCTGGAAGATATCAACCTGTAAAACTGTTGGGTGCAACCAAGGAGATTAATCTGAGTCCCTTAAATTGTGTGGGATGTCAAGAATTTGTGTTGTTGAGTTTTGGCTGGGGAAGGGGGCACAGGGCTGTGCTGCTGGAATTTGGAAAGGTCTTGCCAGTGTCATCCTTTAATGACAAGTCAGATTAAAACATGAACTTGAAAAATTTCAGCTTTTTCTGTGGCAGTTTCCTGAAAGTGAGGTCAGGCTGCTACAGCAGGGTGAATGCAGAACATGTGGTGTATTTGCATCATTATGACAGGGGTTTTTTGTTGTTGTTTTTGGGTTTGGGGTTTGTTTTTTTTATGGTACTGTGCCGGGGTGGTTGAACTCTGTTTTTTTTCCCTTAAAACAAAGATGGGGAAGGCCTGTGACAGAGCTTGTACAGAGGCACATGCCTGGGGTGGAAAGAGCTGCTATCCCCAGCTGGGCAATTGCTGCACTATGCAGAATTCAACAGCAAACTTCTGATTTGCAGCAGCTGTGGATGTGGAAATAATTAAAAATATGTTTTCTGTACCTGAATCATTTTCTGGCTATATGAGTGGAGCTCACTGAGATTCTTGCTGCTGTTTGTCTGTGCTGTGCCCCAACTTATTTATCAGAAGCAGCAAATTGTTAGCCATTCTCAGAAGTACCCTGAACAAAATGTGCCAGCTAAACTGCCCTCAGAGTAGGGGAAGGGAAAAAAACAACAAACAACACAACAAATAAAGCAAAGAAAAAACCTCTTCTCAACCTGATCTGGCTGTTATGGGAGACGATTATTATACTTCTTCACTTGCAAATTTTCCATTTGTGTTAAGTTGCTTCCCACAGTCTCTCACTGTCACATTCATTCAGAAGCCAGAATGGCATTGATAGAGTTCAGCATTTTGGCTCGTTCCCCCTGGTTCTGCCTGGAGACTGGATGTACAGGATGTAACAGAAATCTTCCCCCAAAATTCTGCCCTCCCAGTTGTCTGTTTTTTACTTGAAAGCACTTCTTAGGCTCTCCTTCTCTTCCTTTTGTCCTAATTCGAATATGCTTTGAAAACAAAACAAAACACTTGAAAAGGCAATTTTGGAGCTTCCCCCTTGCAAAGCTCTTCCTCTTTCAGATGATTAATAAAAGAAATAAAAACCAGCTCAAAAGTCCTGGTTTGAAGCTGCCCTCACTTGTCCAAAGATGCTCTAAGGGCTGGAGCCCCTCTGCTCTGGAGATAGTCTGGGAGTGCTGGGGTGTTCAGCACGTTTAAAGGAAAAATAAATTAGATTCAAGGAGCTGCTGGGAAATAATGTCAAATCCTCATTTCTCCTTAGTTTTGACAAATAGAAATAGAGGTGTCTGCTTTTGGTGGAAGACAACGGTGCCAGTGCCAGAATAAAGGGATTGTTCCAGAACAGATCAACTGTTGGAGTTGAGAACTCAGCTCTGGAGAAGAATTCAGGGAGATCTTTGAGCTCCTTCCAGGAGAGCTGGAGAGGGGCTGGGGACAAGGGATGGAGGGACAGGACACAGGGAATGGCTCCCACTGCCAGAGGACAGGGCTGGATGGGATATTGGGAACTGGGAATTCCTGGCTGGGAGGGTGGGGAGGGGCTGGGATGGAATTCCCAGAGCAGCTGTGGCTGCCCCTGGATCCCTGGAAGTGTCCCAGGCCAGGTTGGACACTGGAGCTAGAGGAACGTGTCCCTGGCCATGGCAGGGTGGGATGGGATGAGTTTTAAGGCCCAACACAAATCCATCTGTGCTCTCCAAAGCAATGCAGAGCGAGGCTGTATAACTTTCCTGATTTAATTTGTTTTGTTTGGAGCTGGTAACCATCCTGCTCTGGAATATCCACGCTAGGTTAAACTGTGCCTGTGGTAGATGTTGTCAGTCTGGCCTTTTAGTTTAGAATTCCCAGTACTATTCCAGCAAGGACAAGGATGCTCACTCCCACTCGTTGCTGTGATAAGGTGCCTCACATCCTCCCTCCCTGCCATGATTTCCTCAGTGTTCCCCCTTCTCTGATGCAGAGGTATTTGCAGCAATGAGAACGGTTTTCAGAAAGGAACTTAATAAAATGTGCACGCATTTTTTATTTTTATTTTTTTTTTATAATAGCTTGTGATTTCCTCCCAACAAAAGTGTCACTGAAGCTGGTTACTGCATTTAGCAGGAATGATTAGAGATGTGTGACAAATTTACAGCAAAATGCACAGCAAAACTGGGAACATTTTTTTTCTTTTCATCAGCTCAATGAGAAGTGAGGAGGGGGAAACATGTTTTCCTCTCCTTTTCTGCCTGACAGAATACTTGAAAATTTAAGATAGGGGAGTGTAACTTCTGAATAATGCTCCTGGTAAAGCATCAGCCAGTTTTTTAAATAGAGAAAATACATTCTGGATGGCAATCAGTGGCCACTGGTTAATATAATTAATCAACAGGGATGGGATATCTTGGCTTATCAAAACAAAAAGTAGAAAATAATTGCTCTTGGTTTTACAGCAGTTACTATAGCAAAATTTTTAAAATTAAGGATAAAATGGTTTGTCCCATAACAATCATATTTAAAATACTTATAAAACACATAGTGATGTTTACATTTTGGTTCTGTACTTCTTGTGCTCACAAAAATGATGTAAAAATATAAGAGCCTGTGCTGCCATGGGAGGGACTAAACCACTTAATGCTTCAACAAAATAAAGAGCTTCAGGGTGTTTCTCTGCTGATTTAATCACTATCCAGCAGTCTTTCTTATTCTCTAGTTTTTAATAGAATGTGGAATTTTACTTTATTTTAGGTCAAGGTGAAAAAAAAAGTATTTTTAATAGATGAAACAGTGTTGAAAACAGGTAAAATTATATCAAATAGATTGCATACAAAGTCCTGGACAGAGTTAATGAAAACACTGATTTTTCCCAAGCAGAGGCACATCCTATATTGGGTTGAGACTATCAGCAGCAGAATGGAAAAAGATTAGGGGTAAAAGTATGTGGAGGCCTCAATCTAATGTAAGTTCATATTAAAATTATGTCTGGAAGTAATTTAAATCCCCCAGTAATGGTTAAGTAGAAAGAAAGCAACAGTATTAAAGTGTTAAAGGGGGATATTGGCCTGTTAGTTGTTGGGTGGAGGGAACGTAAAGGTGTTGGACAACTTTGGGAAAATACAACACACACCTCCATGATCTTAGATAAATACCAGACCTTCCCTGAACTTACAGCACTTCAGTTGTGCTCAGGAAAGGCTTATCAAGAGAAAAGCAGTGTTGTGAGGAAGGGGGTTCTGGGGTGATGGATGTCCCAGCTGATACTCTTGTCTGGAAGTGAATTGCTCACTTTTACAATTGGATTTTTATTTAAAAATATCTCAAGTATTACAGTGGTGCTTTAAGTTAAAATCGGGTCCTGAACATGCCACAGGATAAAGATGATCTATGTAACTTGTGACAGTAGAAACATGTAAATTCTGTTTTATAAAATGCCTTTTTTAAATATATATATATATATTTTGGGGGCACACACTGAAGCATGGTGTCAGTGTTTTGTTTTAAACCTGGATTTTTGACTGTTTTAACTGAATTAACTGTAACAGCAAAAATTGTGTGTTTCTTCTGCCAATCTGAAAGTGTTGAACATACTGTGTCACCAGGAGCTTTATGATGATGAATTTAAATTTCCATTTGATTTGAGGTGTGTTTAATCACAGATACTACACAGTTTTACCCATGTAGGTTGATGTAGATAAAGGAAATGACACGCATAAGGAGAGGTGACAAAAGGAAAGGAAAATAAAAGAAGGAATTTGTGATGCATCACCATTTTGATGGCTCAGGGTAGGGAAAGGGGCTTTGGTTTTTATCTTCATGGAGGAATTGAAGGACCTTTATCCCAAAGGCCACACTAAAAAGCCACATAAAGTTAACATGTCACGACCATTGTGTGCCCTCATCAATAATCTTCCAGCGATGTTGGGGTGTGGGATTACTTTTGACTCTGTTTCCCATCCTGAAAACCAGAGTACTGTTCCTCATCTGTCTTGCAAGGATGTTGTATTTACCAGGGAATGCATGCAGAATGATTTCTGAAAGATGCTCTAGAGTGCAAAGAATTATGGCATTGTTTTTATTCATGACTTGAGCTGGGTTTTAGTTAGTTGCACGCCTTTGTATGCCGCGTGTTGGGTTTTTACAGCAACGCCTGTGTTCTCTGGGTACCTAAGCAGAGCTTTTCATTTTCAAACTGCATCATTCAAATGCTGGATTCGTACCAAATTCACCTCCTCCACACGTTTGGACCGCATTATTAATAATAATATGGTTGATTGCTGAAGCTGTATATTTGTTTTGCAGAGAGCTCGTTGAGAAGCTGGGCGTGTTAATAAGGTATGGTGTGTTTCTCCTGTGTTCTCAGCAAGGCTCCAGCCTGGAGCACACAACTGGCACTGCCCATATTCTCCTTCCACCACTGCTCCTAGGCAGAGCACGCAGGCGTTTTCAATTCACCAGATCATTCACAAGTTACCTCCAACCCAACCTTGTCATTGCAATTTGTCACACTTACAGTGGATGCTTTTATGTGCTGAAGCTCGCCCGAGTCTCATCACGCCAGGCCAGTGCCACAGGGTACGAGACAACAACAAAGATCTCAAGCGTGGTTTAAAAGGTAGCACTATAAAAGAGGGGGAATAATGGCTGCAGTCGCTGCTAGATATCCTGTTCCCACACATCCTGCAGCCTCTCCTTGATTTCAGACCAAAGCTGAGTAGCAGGAATGACTGCCCTCCTCACTGCCACCCTAAGCCTGATATATCTGGCACCCTCAGTGTGGAGAAGCCCTGCCATGGTATTTCTGGAGGGAATACATTGGGCACAGTTTCATTGTGAAAAATGTTGGAGGAGACTCTCCCTAATCACCTTTTGGCTGGCACTCCGTGGGAATTAGGATGGTGTTATGAATGGACCTCTGGCTCTGCAGAGTTCCCAGCTTTGCTGCAAGTTTCTGGGGTGTCCTTGGCCAAACCATCTAAGGTTGCTTTATCTCTTGTTGGAAGCAGTGAAGTTGTGCTATTCCTTAAAGGCAAAAAAAAAAAGGTGAGAACAAAATAGGTCTGCTTTTCCTCTGTTCTTCATCTGGAAAATGCAAGTCATAATTTTCTCATAATCCTTTCCCATCTGGTTTCTAGATATTGGAATTTGTGCCTTAGCATGTTTTCATGCAGTCCCTAACATAATGGTTTCTTGGTCTCAGTGATGACCCTCAGGTCATAGGAACTTTATGGTAATTTCTGCCAAGAGATGCTGTTGCACTGTCAAGGGCCTTCTGCAGGGACTTAAGGACAGTCTGTGCACCACTTCCTCCCCTGCAGTCTCCAGTTGTTATTTCCTTTTCTGGTGCTGGGTAAACTCTTGTTTTCTGTCAGCCCGGGTTAGTTCCGATAACGATTATGTTACAAATACACCCGTGTGAGTTTTGGCACAAAACCTGTCCAAGCCTTAGCATGGAAGATTGCAATTCCAAGCCAAGGAATAGCTGCCTTGAGGTTCCCTCTTAAATTTCTCCTTTCAGTCAGTAGAACTGTGCTGAAGCTGCTTTCTTCAGGTTGCAATAAATTCCTGTCTCAGGAGAAAGACAGGATTTGAGCTAATGCTGAACTACATGAGTGGAGAGGATTTTTTGGGAGTGAGAACTTTTGTAGCAATTGGATGAGGGTGGTTGTCCTCAGGAACAGCATTTCCAACCCCATCACCAGGGATATGTTACAGGAAACCAGACAGTGCTGGGGAAAGTGCAGGAGGAACCAGTTCATCAAAGATGTGGCTGCTTAGCCAGTGGATCTGTCCTGCTGCTGTTATTTTGTGATATTTAAAGCCATGGATACTGTGAGAAGGATGTGTCCCTCTGCCTGCCCTCCTTTCCATGCTGGTGCTGGCAGAGCCTTTGACAGAGCTATGGGGAGAGGAGCAAATCCAGGTGTGCACACAGTGATGCACAGCCTCAGTCCTGCTGGGACACCATAAATCATAGAATTGGTCAGATTAAAAATGACCCCTGAGAGCATGGAGTCCAACACTCTCCCAGCACTGCCAAGGCCACCACTAACCAATGTCCCCAGGTGCCACATCCACAGGGATTTTTATGCCCTCAAGGCACAGGGACACTACCACTGCCACGAGCATCCTGTCCAGTGCCTGACCACCCTTGCAGTCAAGAAAATTTTTCAATATTCAATCTAAAGCTCCCCTGGCACAGTTTGAGGCCATTTTCCTCTTGTCCTGTCCCTGTTCCCTGGGAGCAGAGCCTGAGCTCACCTGGCTGTCCCCTCCTGTCAGGGAGTTGTGCAGAGCCACAAGGTCCCACCTGAGCCCCCTTTTCTCCAGGCTGAGCCCCTTTCCAGCCCCCTCAGCCCCTCCTGGTGCTCCAGACCCTTCCCTTGCTCCATTCCCTTCCCTGGACACGCTCCAGCCCCTCGATGTCCTTCTTGTAGCAGGGGGCACAGAGCTAAACACAAGATTTGAGTTGCAGCCTTGAAAATTCCAGCATTAAGCTTCACCCCTGGAACTCGCAGCACAGGCACAGACTGTCAGCAGGTGATGGATTTTGGGAACATTGTGTTGTCTACAGAAGTTAATAAGAGTTTTGGGTTTTTGGTTTTTTTTTTTTCAATCCCAGCAAAGCAAGAGGTGTGGAAGTTCTGCTGTTCACTTTTTGTCCTTGCAAGAATGTTTTTTATGTCTCATTAAAAAGAGGAGGGGTGGTCCAGGACACCCTGGATTATTGGGTGTGTTTGTGCTCTGCCTGGAGTGCAGTGAGTCTCCTTTGCTTCCCCACCCTCCTGGTGTGTTTCCCTTGCTGTAACTGAGTGCTGCTATAATAAGATTAGGCCTGGACTTTTCATTGCTGCCTCTCAAGTTTCTGTGAACATGTTCTCAGATTGTAGGCATCTGCTCGAGTACACTTCCTGCAGACAGGCTCTGCTGCCCTCTCCCCTCCTGGAAAATGAAAGGATTGAGAAATGACAATGCTGTCAGAGTCCTCAGGTTTCCTCAGGAGATGCAGGATCTCATTGCAGATAATATTCAGAAGATGCTTTTTTTTTTTTTTTTTTTTTTTAGTGATTTGATCAACTATGGACAGGAAGAAAAGGTTAAATAGTAACGAGAAACTCCACTAATTGCACTTTTGAGGAGTGGTGCTGTAAGTGATTACATGCATGATTGAAAACCATACGTTGGCTCCACAAATACAGCCTGACCTACCTGTATATTTTCAATAAGAAGTAATGTCTCCGATTTCTAAGAGAAATGAAAAAAAAACCCCTCACCCTGCTGTTTTTAGCTATATACAAATGATAAAAGCCAAGACATCAAAGTGTGCAGCCTTTCAACTCATGCTCAATTAGAATAAAAGTTTGGTCGCTGTTTTAAACATTTTGGGCTAACTAACTGTGACAGCATCTCAGCTCTGCAAATGGGATGATTTTGGATTGACTTTTGATCTGACTGACAGTTTCTTATACACTTCAGTGTTGGTTTATGGCGTACAAGTCTGCATTTGAATCCACATGTGACTAATTAGAAACTGTTTATGGGCTGCATGTATGCATTCACACAAGAGTAAAAGGGTTATTTTCAAACTGGAGCCACGTTATTAATGAAAGAGTTAATTTAACAAGGTGCTTGATGTGCTGTTTTTATGGTGTCTACAACATAGATGTGAAAAATAAAAACAAAAAAGAGTGAATTTAGCACAAAGACTGAATATGTATAAATGTTAGTGTCAGATATGGAAATTTTAACAATGAAAATCTCTTCTGAAAATTATCTATAATTGTTTGGCTGTTAGAGGAAAACAACAGGTTGAATTTTAGGCACGTTTTAGAGTACTTTTACAGTTTATGGGTATCATAGAAATTCCACTGTAGTTTCATTTTTTGCCTTTCTATATAAAGCATGACAGAAGAATGTACATTTCTGTTCATCTCTTCATCTAAGTTGATGGGAAGGGCTCCTCGTACCTCAGGTGGTGCAGTGGCATCTGTGCCCCCCAAATACAGCTGGGGGGCTGGAAAAGTCTGCAAAGGGGAGTTCCAGGATGAACACAAGCACAATAACATTTTCTTGATAAAATAATGCTTCCGTGTCACTGAAAACGGAACTGTCAGCACTCCTTTGTCAGCCTCTCCCAGGCTTAAGAAAGGGTCCTTGACAGTTTCAGCATTGCCTTTAAATATCTTATTGAAATGTAGATTAAGACTGTACATCTTATAATAGTTGGAAAGCCTTTTCATTTTAAGTCTTGTAGAAAAGCAAGTATTAAATAAGTATTAACTTTAGCAGTTATATTTTAGCATTTTTCTCAGGTTGATCCCTGCTAGACCTAATATTTAGATTTATTTAAAGAGGCAGTAGATTACCTGCCAGTACAGTAGTAGAGCATTGTGCATTCCTCTGAGTCTCCATAAAGTAAGATTAGCTGTATCTTTTATTAGTGCCATCATCTCTCCCGTATTTCACAAAGGTATCCTGTGTGTGGGTGCTGCTGTAATCAATGATGCCTCAGTGTTCCTGGTTTAGCATTTTCAAATGCTTCTACTATCAGTTTAATATTAACTTCTTTTAAATAAAATGCTGCTGAAATATTTTCTCTAAGTAGGGCTTTTCCAGACGCTCCTGTAACTCAGAAATCCTCATTATCCAGTTCTTATAATTTAGTGATGTGAAACACAGTTTAGTTTAGGTTGTATTTATCAGTCTGGACTCTGCTTGATATGTAGACTGTTTATCCACCTTCTGTGTAAAACAATGGTATTTTAAATCAATTTGTGGGGCTCAGTTTCTGGGTGCTAATTTTGGGCTCTTGAACTTGCTGGAAAAATCTTCAGAAAATCCATTTCTGCAGGTATTGGTGTCTTGTTTTGCCTTAGAAAAAGATTTAAATTACCTACAATAATTGATCATTTGTGCACCTCATGTTTGTAGATGCAAACCTCCACCAGAACCCTAAAACAATAACCAAGGTCACAGGAACCTTGACTTAAAGGTGGTGGCCTGGATGTGACAAGGTTGCCTTGTTATTATCATCTTTATTTCTTATATAACCCTTATTTAATTTATTCATATATAATTTACATGATGTATGTAAGACACTCGATTTTTTGCAAAGCTTGGCTATCAGAAGGATCAAGTCCAGCTGCACAGATGTGATGCTGAGCTAATTGAAAGCCAATGAACACACAATTTACACACTCTGACCTTTCAGAACGAGTCCCTGCCTTAAACAAGTGCAAGAAATACTGGGCTGTGATGGCACTTGGGCAGTTCACACTTGCTGAATATATACAAATAAATATTTGAATGCAGACAAGGAAATATCAGCCTTGGCTCACATGAGATGGGGACTGGACAGCAGAAGGAAATGATTCATGAATGGAAAGAGAGACTGAGCAGTGCAGAAACTCGATTCAAAAGAATATTAAAATACTCCCTGGGAGTTTGTCAGTCCTGTGGTAGCAGTTCAGACCCCAGATGGCTAATTCATAAAATTCTGCAATTGTGTGGAAGATTCTGCTGGGTATTTTCATGGCCTTTGAAAATACCAAGGTATTTAAATATTCCAGAAGTTCCTTGTTTTCTTTTTCTTCTGGATGCTTGGGTGGGCTTAAACATGAGCCCTACCCTCGAGTTGGGTATTCGGACTTTGATTCTGTGATTCCGTCAAGAGCAGAAGGAAGAAAAGTTTTGCTGGAGTTTTTAGTGGCCAAGTTAAAATTCCTCAAAGATGCAAAGACAGGGAAGGGATCTGTTTTCCTTTAACTGGTGGCATATCTATCTCAGGACGTTGGGTGTGAGCAGTGCTGGTGTAGAAGGAAACAAGGAAGTATCTTTATAGAGCAGTTCTGGAGATATTTAATGCACATCAGACTTATCAACTGATAATTTTTGTGAACTTTCTTTTTCTCCCTGCGTCTCCTTACCTTTCTTCTACAAAACCATAGCCTTCCAAACTGCTTGTGCAAAAATGCTACAAACAAAATGTTAATATTTTTTTATTTCACAAGGATTTGGTTGGTTTGGATGGGGAGCAAAAATATAACAATAAGATACTGTGTTTTGGCTGAATTTTCTCCTTCTGGGAAAATAATTTAGAGTGGGACATTTCACTGCTTTAAAGCTGTTCCACGAGCTACTGGATCTTCAGAGAACTTTGAGAGCACAATTTTATGAAATTAATTTAAAATTATGAGAAGATCATAATCTTGCATGTTCCTTAGTCATGTAACTGTGTTGAGCCCTCTGGTAGGGATTTGTAAACCAAAGGATAACACAGTTTTGTGCACAGGAATGAGAGGAATGTTCAGCTCCATGATTTGCAGGCATTCATGGTGGAGTTGTTTGGGGTTTTTTTTTTCCCCCCCTTCAGCCTTGAAATGCACATTAAACTTTTCATTTAAAATGGTGTAAAGCTGGATGGGCACCAATAAAATCACTCTGGTTCCTCTGGATTTATATCCAGTGATATGAGGAGGGACTTTGTCCTCCTGATCATGCTTTGACATTCAAATCAAACTGAAATGCAGAGTTCTAGTTGGTGTTGAGCCAAAACCATGAAAAATAATTGAATTTCCCATAGTTTTGATAAAAAAAGCCACAAATGGTTCCAAGTTCACTCAAGCTGAGTCAAGAGATTTCCAGCAGTGAGATGTGAGGAATTCTTGAAAGACTTTGGGAATTCAGCAAATTTGGGATGTGGACTGAAGTTTGTGTTTAATTGCAGAATCTACACCCAAGCAAGTTTTGTCATCTTTCCAGTTATGTAATGAAGTTTGTCCCAGGTCCTTGACAGAGCTGCTCATTCCTGATGGATCCTGATGAATTCTGCTGTGATTATTGCATTTTATCACAAGTTCTGCACTGAACATGGCCAGAAATGCTTTGTGGCAGTTACTAAAATAGGAAGTTACTCAGCATCATGATTAAGAAGACTATTTTAAGAAAGTTGTTTGATTTTCTGTCTGGTGAGACAGAGCTTTCCAGCTCTTCATCTACTGAATTTTGGGGGTTTGGGTCTGGTTTTTTTTTCTCAAAACAACATAATTGCTTTATATAATTTTGAAGTATTTGTTTCCTGGTGAGGCTGGTGGGGATATTCAGGAAACCAAACTCCCCAGTAACAATGACTGGTTGTAAGGATTTTTGGTAGTCCTTCAACATTTTCCTGTGTGCTCTTGTGCTCCCTCTACTGACTTTCCACCTGGGAATGACAGAGAACTGTCACAACAGAATTTCCTGACACCATCACTAGGAAGAATATCTTGTTTTAATTAAAAAAAACAAACAAAAACCCAAAACGCACAAACAAAAACAAAAAACCAACCAAACAAAAAACAGCTTATTTTCACATTACCGTTACAGTTCTTGCCATTTTGGAAACACAAGAGGGAAAATAAATGGATGCTTGAAGATAAAGGAGAAAAGTATCACCTTTTTTTCTGATATTGGGGAGAATTCAAAACCATTGAGGAGATAATAAAGAGGCAAGAGACTCTAATAATTGATTTTATGAAGAGACAAAGGATTATAGGATAACATAGAGAACATAGAGGCCATTGGAAGAAATCTACACCTGTGTCATTTGTGACTTCAGTTCCACAAAACTCCAGGAAATTCTTCAGAGAACATAATTGAAATTTGGGGTTGGAAATCTGGAAATTTTTCATTGCAGCAACAGAAACCTTTAGAATTCATAAGAAACTAAGACTCAAATAAATGGCTCTTAACTTGCCTAGATTGGAGCTGCTTTCAGTCAATGAAAATGTTATGTGAAAAAATGAACTGATTCAACAAAGACATCATAGCTGAGTACAGTTTAGATATTTTCCTTGATGTGGCCTAAAGTGTTGACAGTTTTTTGATTTTAACTCTGTTGGAATGAGCGTTAGGAGACATTAAAAAGTGGTTTCAATCCAAAATGTGCATTTCACTTGTGACTTAAAAAAATTCAATTTCAATAATTTGAAGAATAAACCACTTGATCTGCTTGGGTTTTTTTGGTTCACCTTCATATATTTTTGGTGTTTTTTTTCTTCTAATTAGTGTCTGATGATGAGATGAATTCTGGGAATAACAGCAACTTGCACGTGAGGATGGGAAATCTGTCCTTGGACTCTTGGTGGTACATTTCATCTGCAGAAAGCTGCAGTTGTTGTGTATTTTGTTGTGTATTGTTGTGTTATTTCATTAGCCATGAGAGTTAATTAGCCGTGAGGTGACATGACACTCCTCTTTTCATGGCTTGCTGTGACGTGTTGGGTGTTTTTTGTGGGTTGGGTTTCACCTCCCTGTCTCTATTTTACCATGGATGTCATCTGGGGTACCACTTTCATGGAATGGTTTGGGCTGGAAAGGACCTTGATGGTCACCTAATTCCAGCCTCAAATTAACCAGCAGAGGGGGATTCTGCCTTCTAAGGTGTGGCACATAAAGTGAATTTTGGCCACAGGTACCTGTTGGATGGGGGCCATCTGGAGGTGATGTTCTCCATCCCTGTTGCCATGTCCTGCCCTTCAGAGGACACACAGATCATCTCGTTGGCCACCTGAATCAAGCCCTACATTTCTTCCTTTTAATTAAACAAATTTATTTCCTAGAGGCACCTTTTGATGTGCATTGACTTTTGAGGCGTTTGGGAATTAACAGCTGAGGCACAGATACATAGTTAGGTAAAGAGAACATCACCAGTGTCTGTGAGATGAGCCAGTGAATTCTGTTGCTGTGTTTTGGGGTGTTTTTTGCTGTTTTTTTTTTGATGTTTAGGTTATTTATGTTTCAGCTCTTTCTGATGATTCATTTTTCCCGTTGCTTTAGGGGAAATTCTGGCAACCCAGTCCCAGGTCTAAATATTTTTATTTCCAAGTGAACCCAAAAACTCAAGTGATGAAAACACATATCTGTAAGGCTGACAGTACCACAAGATTTGCAATTATTGGGTTCCTGTCATACTGCATTAATATAAATGTTAAAATACCCCTAATGTGGTTTTGGAATAAAATTTTATATATATGTGTGTGTGTGTATTGCAAATGGAAGTATATGAGGTTTCTGAATGACTTTGACATTAAATGGGGTTTTACTGAAGAATTTTAAAACACTCAGGATGCTCCTGGCAACTCCAAAATATTTTCTCTTCAGAGACTGAAGCTGGGTAATGTTATAATATTAGGTAGAAAAACTGTGAGACACTGAATCTCATCTCTGCTAAATTCTCTAGGTTGATTTTTCTAATGTGATTATGTCACAAATCTTTCTCTTCTCTCTCCCTGCCATGCTGGGACTGGAGAAAGGAGAAAGGACCACCCTGGGTGATTCTCCTCCTCCAGCCAGAGGTGGAAATTCAGTGCAGATGCTGTGCTGAAGTCACGTGCAGTGACCAGCTTGAAGTGTGAATCTGTCACTCCCTGAACAATTTGTCATACAAAAGTCATCCCAGATTTCTTTTCTGCCACTTCTCCCAAAAGCCCGGCTGGGAACCTGTGGTAGATCCCAGGACCCCAAGACACACAAATGTATATTTCGATATAATTTTGTCTCACATAAACAAAGCAAAATTTTCTTAAATCCAAAATACTAAAATTCTCAGAAGATTTCTGTTTTATTGAAATATTTAATTTTTAGATTATGATTGCATTAAGATTTATGAATGTACTGCCTAGTTTTGACCTGAACTAGAGTTGTTAGTACCATAAATAGTTTTTCTAAGTTTTCTTGCTTTTTATGTAAAACACCAGGTAGTAAGCAAACTTTAGATAGAAATAAAAATTAAAAATAAAAAGGAGAAAGAGTTGTCATTGAAATGCAAAACTAAAGTGTTTGTGTTTCAAACAACTCATCTGGGATCCTATAAGTTATGCACCAGCATTTTATTGCAATAGTAACTAAATAGGGAATACCTGAGTTAATTTTCAGGTGGATCAGGAGTTTTCTTTTTTATTTGCAGTAGGTTGCAGGTTTCTCTTCTTTGTTTGAAGCTTGAAAATGGGGCTGATTTTCTTTCATAAGCTGCTGGCTACCACTGATTGTTGTTTGGAGCTACTTCAGGTGTAATTTTCTGTCTCTTCCCATGGATGACTGATCCACCTACAGGAAGAGCTGGGAGCTGTTCATCCTTTAGCAGAATACTAAGCACAGGCTTGGGTTTAAGATTTATCTAATTAATAAAAAAAATAAAAAAGCTTCTGCCCAGGGCCCAGAGTTCCTCAGCATCGTTTGTCTTTGCTGCTTTTCTTTTTCCTCTCTCAGTGGGATGTACAGAGGTATAAAAGAGAGGGTAACAAAAATATATTGGTTAAAATTTGAGTCCACTTTCAGGAACAGGTTGAAATAAATTTCTCTTCATGTTAGATGCTGCAGATGAGATTTTCCTCAGCGCTGCACTTGGCTTTATATGAATGCAGCTGAGAAATCTCTCAAATTTCCTTTCTCTTGGAAGAATATATTTAATTATAATTGTCAGAATGGTTTGTGATGATCCTATTTGCTCAGGTAGAGTTATATTTGTTTTGACTCCTGTATATTTAGTTTTGTGAGTATTAAAGCAGCAACCCAGTGATTCTTTGTTATTACTCCCTCTGATAATACCCTTTCTGTCTCGTAAATAATAATAAAAAGTGAGTCATCGATACTTTGCAGCTTCTTAGCTACAAGGTGTCTGTAAGAGAAGTCAGTGCATTGCCTCGAGGGAGTAGATTAAAGGGAAAATGAGTGTGTTTCTGCTTACTTTCTTGGCTCATTGCTTTATGGATATGTGGGATCTAAGAAATAAATGGTGGTCAGAAAAGAACAAACACATTTATTAGAGCAGTTAGAAAAAGACACTGTTTTGCTGTTTGCCAAGGTCCTTCTGAGCAGCACGTTTGGCAGCTACCAAATGACATGGCCTGCACAGAGCTGATTTTGACGAAGCCTCTGGGATGTGTTAAAAAGTAAACCAGAGCAAATCACGTACTGGAAAGCATAACTCAATCAAGGAAAAATGTATGATTAAGGGCGACATGGGCAAGGAAAGCTTTGCCAGAGCTCAGGGTAAATATTTGTATCAGTGTGAAGTGAAAGCTTCACATCGCTGATGTCAAGCAGCTGGAATTTTCATTGTTTATAAACTTTTGTTGTTACAGTTGGATTTTGGCAGAAAAGGTACCAAAGAGGGAACCGTTTCCCAGCAAGAAAGTTTGAGTTTTGATAAAACAGCTCGGGCAGATAGGGACGTAAAAATGCAAAAATGTATGGGCCTTTTTGTTTTACAAATAGCATCTCATGTGACCACCAGTTGCCTTGTGATGTGCAGCTGATTTCTTCTGCAGGAATTCTTTGTGTATTTTGTGGGCAAAAAAAAAAAAAAAGGCTGACCACCAGCCTCCTCTCACGAAGGTGAGCAGCAGCAGTCAAATTGAGATTTAAATACTTGCTTTAATAATTACAGCTTTACCTTGTTCTGAGTCCAGAGTTTATTTATCTTCAGAGAACGTTGCCAGTGTGAGTCAAATATTGTAATGAGAGAAATATGACCTACTCGGGGGTTCAACTCAATTTTTGGGTTCTATCCAGGAGCCTTAAGATAAACTAAGATGCCTTTTGCCCCCACCCCTTACCCTCAATGCACTTAAACTGCAGCTATGGGCTTGTGTTGCCATATTTTACACCATGTTTTATTCAGCAAGAATATTTTGAGGATTTTAGAGCTAATCTGTGGTGATATCAGTCTTGGAGTAGATTTTTTTTTTTCTTTAAGTTGGGTCTGTCCTTGTAACACAGGAGGGAAGTAATTTATACAGAATTTGAGTCACTGCGAGGGGATATTTTTAACACTGGAGGGTCTTGTGATCTGGACCTTAATCACAAAAGTTTGTTATGGGGCAGGTGTTTGGCCTTTTTGAAGGTGAATTTACAGCTGAGCAGCACTGAATCCTCCTAGGAAGCAGAGAGAAACCGAGGTATTTAAAAACCCACTGGGAGAAAAACAAAAAATGAAAGTTTAGATTAGATTCCTAAGTGATTATATTCCCAAGTAATGAATTACTGAGCTTTAAAGGAACCTGGGCACTGCTGAAGAGCTGGATGTGTATATGAAGTGCATGTGTTTTGTTACATTTGTGAAGATGCTTCAATTTCAAGAGCTTTATATTTTTGTCAGAATAAACCAGGGGCTACCCCTGCCAGTGAGAAACAGAGCTCTGCAAGAACCTAACAACATTACCCAGCTGCACTAAGAATAGAAATCAAGCCCCTGCTGGTATAATTAAGAAATCTTCACTTCCAGTCCCTGGGCTTTAGAGACCTGGATCACTAACTAATTCCAATTTAGAGAGCTTTTTTGATAAGAGCTTTTGTAAACTAGGAAATAAGCTGAGAATGAAAACTTTTCAGTGCGAGTATTTTAGCTGCGCACTCAGCCTGTTCAGTGTTATTTAATGTTTGGTCTGTCCTGGAGGGAAATCAGATATATCAGCATTGAATTGAAGAAATACAGCACACTCATGCTCCTAAGGGTTTTGTAAAAAAAGGTGGCACTCATCCATGATCTCGGATTTTACATTTGGAAAAAGAACAGCAACTTCATTCATAAATGTAGGGCCTGGCCATGCAGCCTCATGGCAAAGTAACCTCCTGTGAGTCCTGGCTGCTTGGACCTCTGGGTGATGTAGAGGTAGAAATTCAGGCTGGGCACAGATTTTTTTTTCCTGATTTATTTCTTTTCTTTCTTTTTTTTTTTCCTTTTATTTTGTAACGTGAACTTCATAGTTGATTCTGGTCTCGTTTGTACTGGTGTGGGAGCTGTGGCAGGGAGTTTCTCTGGTTGACACTGGTGGGAAGGATCAATGTCACCTGTTCTTTTTATTCTCAAACAAGATTAAATATGTATTTATCAGTATATCCTCTCCACAAATGGGAAGCATTTGTAAAGGTTGAAAATCATCAGAAGCTTGACTGAACATCATCTACTCTTTTTATATACAAGTAGTTACTCTTGCCTTGTTTTCATTATAGCTTCTATTTTGCTCATCTCATTCTTGTTTCAGGTTTTATTAATTTCCTTTATTCCTCACCAGCTGGCCCCTCCTCCTCCTGCAGTTTCTTTGAAGCAGCAGGCAAATTTGGTGCAACTTCTGTGTGATTCAAACCTCGTAACCCACACATTGCAGGAGGTTTAAAGACACTGGTGAGATCACCCACCCACTCATTACTTATTATTATTTTATGTATCATGGTGTAACAGGTCAAATATCTGCCTCGTAAAAGTGTGCATGGAGAGGGAAGTGCTGCACAGGAGATGGAACAGAGTATTCCATTTCCAGCACTCCTGTTGGCATCCAAATAGCTCAATCTTTCCTACTTGGCTTTGGCACCTAGGATGCAAGGATGGTAAACCCCTCTGTCATTTGGGAGCTATGTAAATTTTGGACATATTGGACCCCATGAAGTGAGATAATAATAATGTTCATTAAAATTTCTCACAAGAGCTGGAGAGTTTTTCAATTCCTTGTCTGCTCTTTCACATATGTTGGGTGGATGGGAGGGTTTTTCACAGAATCAGAGGGTGGGTCAGGCTGGAAGGGACCTCAGTGGGTCACTGGTGCCTCCCCCCTGCTCCAGCAGAGCCATCCCAGAGCAGTGGCACAGGATTGTGTCCAGATGGGTCTGGGATATCTCCAGTGAGGGACACTCCAGAGCCCCTGTGGCCTCTGTTCAGAGCTTGGTCACTGCCCAGTAAAGAATTTCTTCCCCATCTCCAGGTAGAATTTCCTAGGCACGAGGTTCTGGTCCCCATGGAGCAGAGCCTGGTCCATGCTCTGTCCCCTCCTGCAGATGCTGACAGAGGTTCCCTCTCAGCCATCCCTTCTCCAGGCTGAACAGCTCCAGTTCCCTCAGCCTTTCCTCAGCAGGAAGATGCTCCAGGTCCCTAATTTGTGTTAGTAGATCATGGTAACACCTAAGAAACTTGTACAAATTAATGATTCCCCACCTGATTCTAAACGCAATATTCCTTTTATGTCTTTTATGTCCTTCTCTCTTCCTCCCATGACTTGATATAAAAAAATTGTGTTTAATTTGTGTCTTTCCAAACAATATTAGGGCAGGAATAAGAGCGTAGGAATTTCTTTAATGGGAGGGGGCTTCCACTTCTCAACAGACTCGGTGCTGTTAGGAGACTGGGTACCAAAGGGAGCTCACTGATCCAGGGGCTTGGGTGGGCCTGAATGATCAGAAAGGAACACAATGTGCTCAAAGTACCCGTTTATTCTGGTTTTGGTTTCTTCTGTCACTTGAGAACCAGAGCTCCTTGTATAATGAGCACACAACATAAGGTGTAGGAAATGCAGGAGATCTTGGTTTAGGCTGGAAAAGTCCTCTCAGATCTTTGAGTCCTTGCATTAAGAGGAGTGAAGGAGTTGCCCAGGAGCTGGCCCATAGCTGTTAATATTCCAGTAATCCCTTCTGGGTCTGGTGGAGATGAGTTTTGGCTGTAGCTCTGTCCTATTTGCCCAGTTGGTGGCATTTCCTCCCCATGGATGGTGTGGGGAGGCTGGCCTTGTGCTGGTGCCCTGCCCAGACAAACTTCTCAAGGCCAATAGTTGTGCATCCAGCTTTTTTCAGGAGAGATTTCCATCTCCTTCCCAGGAAAGCTGCATCCCAGGTCATGGGATGGGCGGGACCCCACGGGCACCAACATCAGAGCTGGAATTTTTGTCCAAGGCGCTTTTTTTCTTTTTTTTTTTTAAGCTTTCAGAGGCTGACTGCTACTTTTAAAAGTTACAACCCCAGTCATGTTTGAAGCTTGATTTAATTTGATTTTTTTTTTTTTTTTTAAGGAGGGCAAGAGTACAATTTAGGCAAACATTTTTTAATTTTTTTTTTTTTTTTTTCTGGAATGATGAAACTACTGCACTGCAATCAAGCTGCAATAAAAAATGTGAAATACTGTCAGACGATACAAAGCTGGTGCAAATGAAAGCCAGCGATAGAGACGGAATCCTAAAATAAATTACAGGGAAAAGCAGGCTATTTGCTTCCAAAATACAGAAGGTAAACTAACCTTAAAAGTACTGGGACAATGTAGGAGCTTCAGTTGTGTACAGCTTCAGATGAAACAGAAATGCACATCGCTTGTGCAGTGAAAATAATTGTTTGAAAAACTAAAATTGAAATATTAAAAATAAAAAATTTAAAAAAAATAAAAATTGGGGAGCAGGCAGCGGAGGGAAGGCAGGGCTGGAGTCAGCTCTGCAGAGGGGACTGTAGGTGGAGCTCGGATCTGCGATTCCTCTCTCCGGCTCCACAATGAAGCGATTGTTCCCCGTCCCCGCTCGGCAATCCCTCCTTGCCGGCCGGTGCTTTTTTGGTGGCAGTTTTGTGTTTGTTTGGACGCGTTTCGTGTCCCTTCGCCCGGAGCGGGCGCATCCCCCCGGATGGATGCGCAACCTTCGGGAGGAGCGCGGGCTGCTCCCAGCGCATCCTTGGGCTTCGTGGAGCCAAAAAAACCTTCCCGAGGAACACCTAATCCTTGGGCTGCCTCCAAGCACCACAATCTCTCTCTGCAGAGCTGACACGGGCCGCTTGGGACACTTGAGGGCTTTAGGTGTGTCTCCCTCTGAAGTCAGCCACAGCCAAGCATGAGGCAAATGTGCCCAGACCAAAGAAAATAAATTATGTGGGCTCCAATTTTCAGCAGTTATGAAGTATTAAATTACACATCTGAAGAATTCGCCCCGGGGTTTAACCCTTCAGGACCCGCGGGGAGGGTTTGGTGGCTGCTCCTGCAGGGATGGAGCTGCCCCGTGTGTCAAAGGCAGGCGGGTCATTGATCACAGGGCTGCAGTGCTAATTGAAATGTGTGTCGTAATTAATTGTTAACACACAAAAAAAGGGGAGAATTGGAACACGGGGAAGAGGGATTGGTACCTGTGTAAAAGCTGTGGGGGATGAAGCAGCAGCTCTGGGTTTTGCCACTTAGGCGCATCCCAAGAATGTCCTGAGTGCCACCGAACTTTTAAACAAAACGACAAAGTTTAGTCTCTGTTTTGGAGCCTCGAGTGCAACTTCCAACACGGCATTAGCAGGCACTCCAGCACAATTAACACGGCCTCTGGAGCTGCCTCTCCACTCAGGTTTGGAGAAGTGCTCCTGAGCCACTGCGATTCTACAGATTTTCTTGCTGAAAAGGCATCAGCTCTCGGTAAGAGATACAAAAAGTACAGCTTGCCCTTCCTCCCTCAAGTATTTCTGGTTCCCCACAACCATCTGTAACATCAAATATCTGGTACGTTGTGTTGCT
Organism: Sturnus vulgaris; assembly: GCF_052056855.1. Lineage (NCBI taxonomy): Eukaryota > Metazoa > Chordata > Aves > Passeriformes > Sturnidae > Sturnus > Sturnus vulgaris. The sequence continues at coordinate 39,124,773 of NC_142249.1, read as the reverse complement.
GAAACTTAGAAGTGTAAACTCCACGCTGGAAAAACAAATAGCTAATTTTTTTTTTTTTTAAATTTTTTTTTTTTAACTTTAACAAGAGAATTTTTAAAGGTACGTTCTCAAGCAAATAATTAGTCCATGGAAGCGATAGTGGTAAACAAATAGACAATTATTCAGAAGGAGGCTTTGGGCTTGTTCCCCCACGCCCCCTCCCCTACTATCGCACTAATTAAGGTTTTTGGTCTTCTTGCAAACCAGTCTGAAACTGAGTTTTGTAATAACTCCAGGAAGCTGCTCTGGCAGGGAATTCACTGAAGTTGATGCACCCTTGCTGCTGTCTCCTGGCACAATGAGTTTTTCATGGATAAAAATCACTGTTTGCAGTCATTACACCTTTTTTTTTTTTTTTTTTTTTTTTAATCTTGGAAGGACATATGACCCCCAAAACGGTGAAAAGCAAATCTGGGAGATAACATTTAATCTTCAAAGGCCAGTTGGGATAATTCCTCCTGCTGGTCCCTGCCCTGCCTTGCTGGGGCCACTGGTGGCTGTGTGGTGGCCCTGTCCCTGAAGGGACACACTGTGGGGCTCATGGATCGTGGGGATGCTGGGCTGGACACACAGGAGCTGGAAGTGCAGTGGAAGGGACACAAAAAAAATGTGGAGGTCGCTTCTGAGGTCTCAGGGAATGCTGTGGCCCCGTTGCCTGTAACCTCAGTGGCAGGATGGAAATGACAATGACCCTGTAAGATTTTGGGCTTGCAAAACGCCGTGTGTATCATTAAACTGCTTTTATGCCTTATGTACCTCTTAGAGATGACATGTTGACGTGGTTTGTATTACAGATGGATATCTCTCTGGCCTGAGAGTGTCTTTCCAAACTCCCTTATTTCTCATTTCCCGTCCTCAATGACATAATAGATTTAAAGTGCAAGGTTATTTTCCACCTCTGTATTTTTAGAAAGGTTTTTCACTAAAGAATAGACCCAGTGTTTGAGGGGGTGGCAGCTGTAAGCATCAGTAAAAGATGTAAGTTGTAGAAGATAAGGCATGGAGGAGGTATAAATACTATTTCTGTGTATATTGAAAATGGCTTCAAAAGTGAGGATATGTTTCTTTTATAGTAGTATATTCTCCTTAAAGTCTGCTGTAGTAGGGAATGAATCAGGACTTGCATGTGTGTGTAGGGGGTTTCCTTTTTTTATTTTTTTAGGGATCACTTATTTTTTGATGTTCCTTTCAGTAGTGTTACAGTTTTCCAAGAGTTTCCAAAAACAACTTACTGGATTCAGTAAGTACATTTTTTTTTTCCCAAACTGATCTGTGGCATTAAAATTCATGTAAAGTAGGATTGTTTGAAAGTAAAGAAAGGGAAGTACAGTACTGGAGTGATACCATGAAAAAAATTGAGTCTCTTCTACATGCACAAGCAAATAAGGACTTAATAAGTAGTCTTAAAAGCTTTTTGGCTAAAAATTGGTAGATAAATTATCCTATGGCTATTTTTGAGGCACATGGGTTTTTATTAATAACTTTGAGTCCAGTTTCTCCTGACTTAGGACCAGGTCTTAGGACCGGGTTGTAGGAGGCTGCTCTACACAAGCAACCCCTACACAAGGTTTTTTCCTGGGGTACCAAGAAGGTTTGGGGTCAATGTGGGGGCTCTGTCAGGCTCTGTCAAGCTCTATGCCCAGCCAGTGTTCTCAGGATGGCTGGGGGGCTGCCCAATGCCAGATTTGTCAGGGGGACAGAAATCTTGTGTTATTTCTTTTCGTTCAGCAGTCCAGGATAATGTACACATCAAAGCCAGGTCCTTGTTTGTACCCCTAAACCTCACCAAATTGGAATTCACCCTTAAAGACCCAGAAAGTGCAGGAATTTTGATTTCTTATACTTTATTGGAGAAAGCTCTGCTTGCTGGGAGTAATTTGTGTAGCACTTTTGTAACCCACTCGCTTTCCATGTGGGGATCAGGGATATCAGGTCATGGATGTGTGACACTGTTGACATCAAAAATAAGACACTGGAGTCATCATTGCTTTTAGGATCAAACAGAAGGCATTTCTGGAATGTATGAAAATCGGGGGGTTTTGTGTGCTGAAGAGAAAAGAGGATTTGGGGAGTGTGGAATAAAGCTCTGTGCAAGGGCTTTAATGCGGATTAGAACACCAAAGTGTTTTGGCACATTTGGGTCTGTGCCAGAACATCACTGGGATGAGGCCAGATGAAAAACCTGCCTGTGGAGAGTCTCTTCCCAGCATCTCGAGTCTGATGGTGTTAAGGTGGCTGGATTAGTTCCAGATTTGGGGCAAGCTGGTATTCCCACGTTCTGCTGTGAGGACCTGGAACACGTGGATTTTCTAGCTTACACGTTTAAGAGACTCAGGAGATTTTCTGAAGCTTTCCTGAGCTCCACTTTTGAACCTAATCAAGCTCTTTTGTGGAATTTAGAGTCAAGTGGAAAGTGCAAAAACTGGATTGTGATCAAGGAAATGCAAGGAACACTTGAACTGGGAGGTGAGGGGTAAGGTGCCTCCTGTGACTTGTGAGATCCAAAGCAGCACTGAGGATATTCTCTCTCCTGTTCTAAGAAACCAGATCCAAGTGGTTTCTTTGCTCTGTTCCCTTTGTAAAGTAGCTATGAGGAAAATTACAGATAAGTCTCAGCCAGAAAATCCATCTGGTATAAGAAGAAGGGGCCAAAGAACAGCTCTTTGAACACTCAAGGCTGCCTTCTGTCTTGACTAAACTACCTCCTGCCCAGTGGTGGGGTCTCCCATTCCCTCTGCCTCTTCTCATCAGTTTTATTTTGCATGTGGGTAGTGAAGGTGCTGTGTTAAAACCATTCAAATTTTGTAGGATTTAACAGGGTATTTCTTGCCCTTGCAGAGGTGTCCTGCTCATTTCTCTCCCTGGGGTTCTTTTGGATCAGGTTGTGTCAGGGATCATTGGTATCAATGTCTGGGGGCCAGGGGAGACTCCTTGGCAGGTCTGTTCTTACAGCTGGTGCTTTCTTCCATACTTGGTTCCAAATTACCCCCCCCCACCAAAATAAAAAAAAATATTAACAGCCACTTTGGTTCAGAATTTTCAGCCAAAGCTAGGACAGAAGAAAGCAGGGGATTTTGCTGATTTTTGTGTGCAAACTGTAAGAAAAGAATAAAAGTTTATTGAAGTGGAGATATTGTTTTGAAACTCTAAAGCTGAAGGGTTTCTTCCTTTCTTGGTAGAAGATAATTTTCAGTTTGTGTGCATTTATTTAAAGACAGGTTCACACTTGCAAAGCCTGCATGTCCTTTTTTTTGAACAAAGCAGGGTATGGCTGAGCTATTTCCCACCTCTAGCTTGTGTCTTCAGCTGAAATACTGGCAGGGGGTAGAGCAGAGCAAGCAGAGAGGGACCTGGTCCCTTCTGGGACATGGTCAGCTCAGGCGTCTCCTGCAGCCTCTCCAGCCTGCTCCCTGCTGTGTTGGATGGAGCTCCCTGCTTGGCATGACAACAGTTCCAGGTGGCAATGTACAAGTGACTTATTTCCCAAGCCTGCACTCTGCAGTGGCAGTCACCTCTAATTAAATAGTTACAAGAAGTTGCTTTCAGGCAGTTTCAGGGCAGCAAGAAAAAAACTTGCTCAAAGGTAGGATCAGGAACAGCTGCAACAACATCTCCCCGAGGGCATCTAACCTGCATGGAGTAGAAGTTGAGGGATGTGTCTGCAGAGGTTTAAACCTCTCCTTTAGCTTTGCCATGACCCAGCTGGAAAGGAGATTATTCCAATTCTTACTTGGCCACTAATGTATGCACAAATTGCAATAGGATCATCTCCATGATTTTTATTATCTTCTTTCTTCTGCTTTGTGGAGAAAATCTCTTGCACTGGTGTCACCCAGAAGCTGGTGATACTTGTTCTCCAAATGGTCTTTTTGCTGCATGGCTGATGGAATCAGGGCTGCCAAGTGTGTGTTGGAGACTCCACACCTCCCCGTGGCAAGGCTGAGAGAACAGGGTTTGTTCAGCTTGGAAAAGAGAAGCTTTGGGGTGAGCTCATTGTGAGTTTTCAGTCCATGAAGGAGCCAACAAGAAAGATGTAGAGAGATTATTTATGGGGGCATGGAGTGCCAGAACGTGGGGAATGGCTTCAAACTGAGAACAGGTTTAGATTTAGAAAAATTCCTCCCTGTGAGGGTGGGCAGGCCCTGGCACAGGGTGCCTGTGGCTGCCCCTGGATCCCTGGAAGTGTCCAAGGCCAGGCTGGATAGGACTTGGAGCAACATGAGATAGTGGAAGGTGTCCCTGCCTATGGCAGGAGTGGAATGGGATGATGTTTAAGGTCCCTTCTAACCTAAACCCTTCTGGGATTCTGTGATTCTACTCACTGTGACAGATGGACATGCTCAGACTGAGGTCAGCATTGCAGATTCCAGCTGCCTTTCCTACAGCTGGCATCACCTGTATCACAGAACCACATCTTGTTTCAAAAACTCATCTTGTTTCAAACCCTCTTCCACTACACCAGAAAGCTCAAAACCCCATCCAACATGGCCCTGAGCACTTCCAGGGATGAGGCAGCCACACCTTTTCTTGGATACCTGTTTCAGCCAAGGGGAAGAACTTGTGTTTCTGATATCGGGAGGCACCAGGTTACCTGAGGTTGCAGAGTGCTGTCGCTGAGAATGGCTGTGGATGTTTGTGCACAGACAGTGTGACACCAAAGTTTTGCTCAGCAGAGGGATGCATGGAGCTCCAGCAGCTCCTCCTTGGGCACATCCCTGGCTCCAGGCAGGGTCCCAGCTCCAAGAAGGTTGTGGCATGTTGGTGCAGCTGTGGCTGAAGGTGTGAAGGCTCTTGTGCTGCCCTCCCTGCCCAGCTCCACACACCCTGTCCCTGCTGTGACAGCTCTGCTGCGACAGCAGGTCCTGCTTGAAACCATTTCAGAGCCACAGATGACATGGAGAATCAGGCAGCTGATATTTGCAGGGGGGTTGGAATGATTCACTGTTCTCCAAGATATGCTGCTCAGGGAGACCCCACTGCTGGTGCTGCTCGTGCTGAGGACTTGTTTTATTTTTTCTGTCCCGGATGCTGTGGAATATTGTACTCTTTTGACAGATTTATCATAGGTTGAACAATATCTCCTTGGCCTTTTTGGTGAGGCTGCAGTGGTGCTCTTGGTGTGAAAGAGTGCCTGGGTTGTGGGTAATGGCTGTTTTGTTAACCCTGTGGTAATTGAGGAATCATGTGAAGGCAGGCTCTCTGTCCAGGGGAGACTGGATTTAACAGCCAGAGTGAGCCAGGCAGGGGCAGGAGATAAAAAACCTCCTTTGTATAGTTCCTGTGGTTGTCCCTTCATGTCCCTGGCCCATGGCATATCCCTCTGAGGTCATGAGCCCAGGGACATGAAGGGACAATTCCTTTCCTTACCCTGGGTTGTGCCTGTGTAGGAGTCTCAGGAGAGGCGTCAGATGGGGAGTCTGACCCAATGAAAGAGGCACAGGACTGTTTCTTGGGTATTTCCACATTTATTTATTGTTTTTTTACAAATGAAAGGTGGAGCTGCTGTCAGAGGATGAGGCTCTGGAGAGGTTGTTAGACCCATGTAAAGGATGGGCACCTGGGTAAAAGGTTTGCTGTGTGCAAACAAAACTCATGTCCTTGCACTCTCTGCTCTCTCTCTCCTCTGAGTTATTTTAATTAAGCTAATGAGTTTTAAACTTCATTTTTGGTGCTGTGCATCCCCTTTTCATTCCCATGGGTTCTCACCAGGCCCAAAGCACACACCAAAGGCAGCAAAGGTGATGTTGCTCTAAGGCTCTGAACTGTCTTAACAAAGCCAAGGAGACAATTTTGCTCAGTAAATGCTGCTTTTCCACCTTCTCAGAAGTCCAGAGGATTCAATAACAAACATGCTGCAACAATTTATGTCTTGGATTTCCAGACATCACATTGGATAACTGAGGCCGTGCCACAAGAACCTAAGTGCTATGAAATACCAATAAATAAATTGAGAAAACAAGAGCTGATGTTGTAACCACTGGGAAGTACCTACAGATTGCAATCCATGGAGTTGTTTTTCATTTGCTTTGGTGCCTTCCATAGCATTCCCCTGCCATGGTTTATTTCAAGGAAAACGGTGTTATTGGCATTGGAATGGGACCATTTTGAGAAGGGACTGGGGACAGGATCAGAGGTGGCAATTCCTTACACTAAATTTCATCCCATGAATTCTTTGCACCACGGAAACAAAACCTGAGTGAAAAATACTTGTTTTTGTATGTTATTTTAGATTTGTGCTGCTGGGTTTTTTTTTGTTTGGAGTTCTTAATAGAAGGAACATGAATTATGATTTGAAAAAATAATCTGACTTAATTGTCTGTATCATTGAAATGGAGGTATATAAAGAAGTAGAGAATAATGAGGTGCCTCATAGAGCTGCTCCACCCAAATGCAAGGCTTTGCTTGTTACAAGCTCTGTGTGAGAAGACCTCGAACCTTTCCACAGTGCTGGAAATCACTGTCCTGCCTGCAGCCCATGGCTCTCCTGGGACAGAGGCTCCTGCACATTCCCTCAGGGATCTCCATGCCTGCTGGAGTGGCACTTTTCTCAGTTGCAAACCACACTGGGTTTAAAAGCAAAACTTGTACCGTATCAGGTTTTTAAGAACGGGGCCCATTTAAAAAAAGACAGAGTTTCTTTAAGGTTTCTTTAACCCCATTAACACAGCTGTTAAGAACATAACCACCAGACTGTGTTTATTTTTTGTGGGAATTCTTGGCAATCACTCAGGGGATGCTGTTTCCCCCACTTATTTGCTTCTCCCTCCACTAGAGGCAGAAATTCAGCTTTTGCTCTATTGAAGAGAGTCGGAGAGCTGCCATCAGGGCTCTGTGCCCAAGTCATAGGGGAGCAAAAACTGTCTGGTTGCTTTGTGATAAGATACCCAAACCAGGTGCTCCTGAACCTTTCATAGGCTGTTTCCTCAGACAGAATGGACAGGTTTGGATTTTAGGGTCTGAGGACTGAGATGCCTGACTGATTTGGCCTATTATTATATGATATACAGTTATCACAGAAGGTGTGGGTTGGAAAGGACCTCAAAACCCATCCAGTGCGACCCCCTGCCATGGGCAGGGACACCTTCCACTGTCCCAGTTTGCTCCAAGCTCCATCCAGGCTGGTGTTGGGCACTTCCAGAGATCCAGGGGCAGCCCCAGCTCCTCTGGGAACCCTGTGCCAGAGCCTCCCCACCCTCACAGGGAAGAATTTCTCCTCAATATCTAATCTAGATCTCCTTTATATTTGTGTCCTCCTCTTAAGCTGTGACACAAAATATTTGTTCAAACATTTATGTGGCCTTCTCTCCCCAGTTTCCTTTTAAGCCAAATGAGAGTTTGTTGGGTCTTTTGCTGAGTTTCTGACAGGTGCTCACATGAATCTCAACAGTCTGAAAGCCATGTAAACCCCTTCCATCTATCTCTGGGGGTAGAACAAGACATGCCCAGAAAGTAAAAAAAGAATAACTCTTAATCAATAAAAATCTTTCTGGTGATTTTTCTATATCTAGGAGTTAATTTTCAAAATGTCTTAATAGTCTCCTTCCCCTTGACAACCTCATCTTTCACTGGTTTTGACTTCAGTCACTGTACAAGCTAGAGTTGAAAGCAAAATCATTTATTCAGTTTTCCCCTCCTTTTAAAAAAGGATTATATTGTATACTGGATAGACAGTAACATTATCTTGTAAATTTTTTTTCCTATCAAAATGTTTCTTGTGCTTTTTAACATGGAAAATAACCATATTTCTGAAATTTAATGCACACTGTTGACTTAGTAAGAGAAAATAGCCTAATCTAAAGATGGATCATTGAAAAATAAACATTAAAATATTGAATACCCTTAAATTTTTGGCACCTGAGGACAGTTTATTAAGAATGGGGCTAAATGTAATCTAATGTCCATAATTTCCTGTTAATTTTTCTGACATCAAAGAGGGTAAAACAATCCCAACCTTTTATAATATGCTAGAAATATTTTTACTATGATTATTTAAGGTAAATTCTTAGAGTAAGTGTGGGAGGGAAAAGAGTTTAAGCATCAGATGAAGTAAACCTAATCTTTAGATGAGAATTTAATGTAACTAAAGATGGAATTATTTTATATATTCTCGAGATAGAATATTGTCCCTTGCTTGGGTTCTGCACTGCCTCTTCTTCCTAATCAGGTGTTGGGGATGTTTTACACCCTGTGCTGCTTCTTCCATTCCCAGCACAGGTTTAGGACTCCTGTGCAAGGCTAGACTCAATTGTCTATTGCAGTTCAACCTTGGGCAATGAAAGGCTTTTGACCTTAGAGCCACATTGGTGACTTAAAGGTGCTGTTGCCACCTTCAGATGTCACAACTGCACAGGGAGCAGGTTGCCCATGGGCTGCTGTGTCCTGTGGGGGTGGTGGCTCATGGCACTGCAGCCCAAGGAGCAATCTTGAGAGGAAGTGTCTGAGATGTTCAGAAGGGCCAGTCAGTTGGTTCATTCCATCCCTGCAGATCAGGAGAAAGATGATGAAATCTCTGCTGTTTGCAGCTGATGGCCTTGTATTGAATAGAACCATTTTGAGCATTCAGCCACGCCTTCACCCACACAGTTGGAATCATCAACTCTGCGTCGCGCTGACACCTGGAACCTGTGACTTACAGGAATAAAGCACTTTTCTGTTTTTTTTTAACTCTGATATCACTGAATCCTGCATGTGCATCCCGTGCTGTTCTTGCCCCCTGCTGATATTCCCCTACCCTGCCTGGTTCCCCGCTCGCAGTTTCGTTGGCGGTGGTGCTCCGATGGCTCGCGGTTTATGTCCACGCCGTTCTGCCGTTCCCTTACCATATGGTCATCCTGATGTTGCCATTTGCCTCAATCATCCTTTTTGTAGCTGCTTGAACATCTTAATTGATCTCCTGAGCTATGTTAAAGATTTATAACAGACGTCGGTGTAATTCATTCCACGAGCACGTAACTGCGCCTTTCCATCTGATTGGACGTCCACACCTCTCCCTCATAAAAATGCACAGAAAAGCTTGGCCTTGTGTCTCTGTGGTAAAATAATGGACGTCTTGAAGGATATTAGAAACCTTGTACCACTCTACTCCAGCCAAAAGGATAAGCTGTGGCCCCTCTGTTGGTGCTAATAAGGTGTTCTCTGCTCTCTCTTAAACAATGCCTCGAACTGGAGAACTTTTCCTTTCTCCACTAGTAGCAGAGATGGTGAAACTTTTTTTCTTTTTTTTTTTGGAGTGCTATTCAAAGCCATGTGTTGATAATATTGTTAAGCTGAAATGCATATATCAGAGTGGTGATGGTGCCAGGAACTGCTTTTGGCCAGGCCTGTGTTTCTTAGTATATGCGGCAGAGGCATGTGCAATTAATGATGTTGGCAAAAGGAGCACTGTAGGAAGAGCACACGAAATGAGAGGTTTGATGGTTTCTGCAAAGTACTGTGCCCATCTTTTCATGCAGAAAATGAGTAAACCATTACTCTACATATGATTGGAGCAGAACAGAGCACTTTTTGATGGGGTTTGTCAGAGAGCATTCAGAAGAAGCTGTATATTAGAAGATAAATTTCATCACCCAGTTAAGAAAATATGTCTAAGTGTAGATAGGAAAAAGATAGGGCATGTCCTTTGTGCTATTAGAGGGGTGGATTTTTGAGTATAAATGAGAGCCAAGTCTGTCTGATGGAGAATTTTCATCAGGATATCCATAACTATGGTGTAATGGTTGAAAATTATCTTTGGCCAGGTGTTCTTCTCAGGAGTTGCAGCCTTTGTGACTTCCTTTCTCACATGCAAATGAGCTAAAACCTTGATTTTCCTTCAGCTTTAGTCTTGTTAGAAGGTGTCAGTCTGGTACCAGATTTTGCACTCCTTTGGTAGAACCTCTGTGTAACAACAATTCCTGGTCAGACTTTACTGTGCACTGGCTAAACACTTAGAAAAGCAAGTTGGATGAAGAATTTTGCAAAAATTCTTAAGAAAATTATTGGAAAAAATTTTTTGGAAAATTTTTAGTGAATGTGTGCCACTATTTGAAGAAAATGAAGCAAACCCATTTACTTCACTATTCCTTTGCTACGAGTCTCTCACTCCCTTCTCTTTGTGGTTGCAACATATTTGAACATTACTTTGTGTCCATGCAGGTAGTTGGTATTTGTTCAAGTTAGTTTTTTGGGTTTTTTTGTTTTTTTTTCCTGTTCTGTGATGTCACCAGCCGAAGATTTCTAGCAGTAGTTTCCTTCTCATTGCTGGTATCTCTTCTAGGCTGAACCACTTCTGGTCTCAAATGTCTTGTATTTCTTTTTGGAAACTGAGGTCCCTTTAGTGGGAAAATCAAAGTACTCAAAAGCTTTGTGTGATGTAAAAAATTGGGATGAATCACAAACCTGTCTTTCAATTCTCTCCCTTGCAAAAAGAAATAAAAACTCTACACATCAAAGGAATAACATTAAAATATTAAGTCAAACTTGATTCTAAAGTCAGAGCCTATTAATTAATCTCCCTAACACATTTCAGTAATCTTAAAAGCTGTATAAAGTTTGGTATTCTTAATTTTTTTCCTTAAGGAATGGATTGAGCCTTTGGTCTGAGACCTTCCTGTAGCATGGCCATGGTTCATGGGCAATGTTGCAATGAACCTTCCAAGTTTGGAAGAATCTCTTTTTCTGAGCAGTACAGATTAACTGATGGCTTATTTTTCAGATGCCTGTTGCTATTTTTCTCCACTTTGGAATACTTCAATTTTCAGATGTTTGCAGAGTTTAAAAGCAAAAGTGACATGATCAGATAAAATAATTTAATAAGAGCAAATCTTTCTTAATGGTATGACAGCCAAGATACTACCTCTGATTCTTCAGTTCTGTTCCTCATCTCCCTAAAATATTCGCTTTCCAAATAACTTTCTGAGGTGTGTGGCCATTCCTTTGGAGACAGAAATAGTGAATTTATTGCCTGGGTAGTTACATGGGAAAGGTCCAACTTTGACTCAAGGAAGGTGTTTCATAGTTGACTAAAGTCTTTATAAATAGTCTTCTATTCTGCTTGGAAATTCTGCAGAAAAATCTTCCCAGCTTTTGTTTCAAATAAACCTCATGAAGTAAATATTAAAAAAAAAAAAAAAAAAAAAAAGAAAATCAAACTCGAAGAGAAAGCAAGCAATAGATGTGTGTGCTCACCTTGGCAGTAAAGTCTGCTGATGTGCTGTCCATCACTTCTGCCCCCTCCAAGGGAGCTGCCTGTGGGACTGGCAGCTGAACATGGATATTTGGAAACAGAGCGAGCCCTCGCACCAGGCCTGTGTTTGTACATAGTGCTGGAACAGCTGGTTTGGATTTTAAAAATTCTGTTTTTATTAGAACACTGACTCTTGTTTATCGTTATTGATTTTATTGGGTTATTATTGACTGACTGCACCCCATGGGCCTATTAGTGAAGTGCTAGTAAAGCATTAAAGGAAGACTTGGGCTTTTCTGTGCTTTGTACTTACAACATTTGCTTTTATCGTGACTTTTAGCCAGCTGCCTAACTACAAACATGGGCAGCCTCACCCACCAGAGACTGAAAGAAGGACAAGAAAGCAAAGAATTTTCTGGGTTTTTTTTTCAATCTTTAGAAGAACAAAACAAAGTTTTGAGGTTATTTACTGTTTTCTTTGATTAATTCTCAGGGAAATGTTTACATCTTTCTCGTCTCCCTAAGACTTCTGGCTAATATTAGAAATAGAACAAACTCATCAGTCTTACTCAAAAAATAAAAGTTAATGCAGATTGTTTTTATTATTGTATGCTATTTGATCTTTCTGGGTGGAAAAGGAAATTTATTTTCTTATTAATGTGAATCAAATGATACATGGTATTCAATTTAAGCCTGATCAGAGTTGAATGAACTCTGGCTGGTTGTATATCAAAATCTAGAGGCCATCCTGATGAATTTTTAGGTATCATTGACTCTCTCCTACAACAGTGTGTCTTCTCATAGTAGTCTCTAGATGCTCCCACTGGTCCAATAATCTTTTGCCTGTACCTTTAGTGTTATTTTTCTCTCCCTTGCTCCACAGAAATGAAGTAATCACCTTTTTCCAGTATTCCCCAGTTAAGGGTTATGGGCTGGCCTTACTGAGCTGTAGCAGCATCAGGGGAAGAGGCACTGAGCAAGTATTCATTGTCTCACTTGTAAAGATCCCATCCCATTCCAGGAAGTGTCCAAGCCCAGGCTGGACAGGGTTTGGAGCAGCCTGGGATAGTGGAAGGTGTCCCTGCCCATGGCAGGGGGTGGGATGAGGTGAGCTTTGATGTCCCTTCCAACCCAAACCATTCCATGATCCTGTGATTTACAAAATACTGGAATAATCAACTTCATGAAGGCATGAATGGACACTTTTCACCAAAATGTCCCCTCAAGAAACTAAGAAGTTCTAGAACAACTTCTTTTTGGGTGAGGAGAAAAGGAGGGGATAGTAGAGGAGAAATACAGGAGTCCTGAAAAAAGGAAACTGCAGGAGCCATAGGGAAGCGGTGGAAGTGTATTTGAGCTCATATTCCACATGAAAGAAAGAGTTTGTGTTCCCAAAACTGCAAGCAGACCATCAGATTGGGATGGCAAAGAGGTCTCAAACAGGCCCACTTTGCAATTAATGGTGCTCCTGACTGCTAAGAAGTTGTTACAGGAATAAAAAAATAGGATTAAAATGAGAGTTTTCTGTTCCTCTCTAAGAGCAACAAAGTCACCACACATTAATTATGAAAGTCATATTTTGTCTCTGTCAAATCTACTGCTGTGAATAGTAATAGCTTCTTCTGAAAGCTGTCACAAAGTGAAAACAGTGACAAAGAGATGTCTCTGCAGCATAATGTCAAGCTGAACTTGTGGGTAAACTTTATTCTGAATGTGAATGATGCATTTCTGGATTTGTGATAAGAAAACAGCATCTAGCATTGAATATACAGGGGTGAACTATAGAAATAGTCACATATCCATAGGTTTTAAAACTGAAAATTAAACAGATTTACTGCCTTGTCTCAGAAATAATTCACCAAGCTTATATTTGTATTTACTCCCCTTTGCTGTGAGCTTTGGGGATGGAAAGGATCACAACAGAAAAGAGGTGCTGAAAATCAGCTTGGGGTCTGAATTTCATGCCGGAGGAAAACTTACCTTAGGCTTGTAAATCCAAATATAAGTTTGTTTTTCAAAATTATCTTCATGCAGGTTCAGCTCACAAAGGAGTCTCTGGGCCACTTCCACCCAATCCAATATGTGAATGTGCCCTGAAAGGCAGGAAGAGCCTTGGGAACTTTGTTCATATATGAACACATTTTATTTTTAAAAACAATCTAATTTCGTCTTTGAGCTCCAAGATGGGTGCAGCAGACAGCAGCCAGGCATCACCAGTTACTGTTTAATTTGCTGGTACAATCAAACAGTGAGATGCTCTCACAATTGACTGTGCCCACAATTTTGTGCTTGACTGCAGGTGCAAAATCGAGGATGCAAAAATCAGAATGCAACTTGATGATTGCTTAAAAATTTGGTCCATTCCTGTTCAAAAATCTTTAACTTCTGTTTGTCACATAAAATAAAATATTTTGGATTTCTTTTTTTTTTTTTTTTTTTTTTTTTTTTTCAGAATTGGAGTAGTTCACCAAAATTTACTTTGAAGGATAAAAAAACCCACCTGCAAGCAGATACTATATTTATACTGTAATTTTGAATGGAAATAAAAAAAAATCTAGTGCTGTAAATAAGGTGCTTTTATAGCCTTTATCTAGCTCCCCCTCACCAAAAATTAATTAATTGATTAATCCACTTATCCACTTATCTTATTTTTTCAAGGTTTTTAAATAGAGTACAAATAGTATATGATACATGTATATAAATACAAATAGTATTGAAAAAGTCCTACCTTAGAAATAAACATTCAGTAAGTTATTTTTAATAATAGTCACCCCAGAAAGCTACAAATATTATGAAAATTAGATGTTGTATTTTTATCTCACAAAATATGCTTATTAAAAAATGTTTTGATGATGCCTAGACAGAAATATGATGATGTTCAGTAGCAGCAGCATTACACATTGACTTGTGTGAAATACAAAACTTTTGATACTGATATATTTGGCCAAATTTGGCAAAACACTACCTCTGTGTTAGCCAAGTAACACAACTCAAGGACTGCTTCCTTATATGTGATTGAAGTGCTTAATATTGTTATTATTTTATGGATGTCAAATGTTCTGACCACAGATCAAATGGTACAATTTAGATTTATGGAGCTAATTAATTATTTCTGGATAGGAGTAAGTTGGATTTCCCAACTAGTCTACTTCAGAAAATGGGTTAATATTCAGAGAAACGCTTTTACTGTCACAAACACAGATTTATGTTGTATTTTTGATAACTAAAAAAGCACAATACATTTCTGTAGCAATATTTTGCTTTCATTAGTGAAACTGAGACTGGTTTGTTGATCTACCTCTCTTCATTCATGTGCAATTCCCAACCCCTCCCTTATGCTGAGGGACATCTCTGCTTGCACTGCTGAAAGATTGACCAGGGATAGTTGGGGGAATGAATTTCTCAGTTTTGTGCTCAGTATCACAATGTAGGACAATAGTTGGTGTAAGACAAAAACCAGAAAGTGAAGATGGAGTTTGTGTATTAGGTTTATTCTTTGTTTTGTTTTTGCATCATTCTACCCAAAATATTGATTTTTATTTTTTCTTACATCTGGGGGATTATTTGGTAGAAAGGTTGGTATTTCTCTATCCAAATATTCCCGTCTGTCAAAAGCAAGTCTGGATCTGCACTTTGAGGGTTCTCAGAAATGTTTTGGAGTGACAACTGGAGTTTGTAGGATATGACCAGTGAAAGGAAGTGTCTGCAAAAGTCCTTCAAGCACCCTGTTGTGTCCATGTGCACAACCTTCCCAGAGCTCAGTATTCCTCTTCATCCCTGCTCTTCTGCAGGTACCTGGCTTAAAGGGGAACTCTTGAGAGTTGTCTTACTCCTTTTCTGTTCATGACTTTTCCTCTGCTCCTCCTGCTACCTCTTCCAAGACAGCTGGAATTTTCAGTGGGCACTGCAAGTCTGTTTGAATAATTGTTCCTCACTAAAGAACAAGCAACCAATCCAACAGAAAAGGTGCAGGGGAATTTGGTGGAGGGGGTTCTTGCTTTTTTTTTCGCTTTCCTTCCTGCATATCATCACATTTCCTTTACCTCTTTTCCACCCCACTTCCTTTTCCCAGTCCTTCCCTCTCTTCTGTTGCTCTATCCCTGTTCCTTTATTAATTCTTCTTCCTCACATGATGTTTCTACTCACTCCTCTCCAGCCCTTGCCAGTTTTTAACAGTCCATGATTTCAGATGGAAAATCTGTCGCCAGAGCCCCTCCTCCCCTAACATTAATGGCCACTCTCGAAAGCCTGCCCTGCCCTCCGTCATCTAATTTCAGACACTGAGGGGGCAGACGAAACAGATGGTTGGCACAGGGCTGGATGATTCACTGCTTGAAATCATGGTGCAACATTGCTGAAATTGGTGGGGGAGAAGGAGGTCTGACATTTGACAGAGCCGTGTAAAAATTGCCTGATCCAGGCAAAGTTCAGACTAATCACTTGACTGTTATTTTCCAGATGCACTGATCATGTGACTGTAATTGTAAAGATTATATTGACAGTGCACCGTTTCCCAAACATGCTGCACTCATTCTTAACAAAATGATTCTCCCTTGGGATGCTCAGGTCAGGCTGCTGTGGGGAATTGTGTGTTACCATTTAATCCTCGAATTTTCTATTTTTTTTTCATTGAGTGGGTTCATTCATCTACTTTCCAGCCACAGGAAGTTGCAGGTTTTCAGGTACACAGTCAATAAAACTGAACAATAGACTTGAGCACTTCCTTTCCGGCAGGTTTCTTCATGAATTGGACTAAAGTGACAAGATTTAAACGTGAAAAATAAAGAAGGAACATAAATAAGCAAGGAAAATTGTAGAGCATCAGCTTTTTAGTGTGTGTCTGATGCAAGTTGAATGGATTACTGTAGTCATAGAAAGAGATCTTTACAACGTGGTAAGACCCTGGTGGAACTGGGGCAAGTATAAGATCATGTGGATTCTCTGCACAGTGTTCACAGTTAAAATTGTGGAAACAACCCTGGCATCAAAATTTCATTGATTTTTTTCATAAGTAGCTGCTTGCTGTTGTCCATTTTGGGTGTCCTCTCCAAAACAACCACTTTGGACTGAGCCACTTTGAAGCAGAGCAGGAATTTCCTGTAAAACCTTTTAATCAGTGAAGGGACAATGATCATGAGAATCATGTTGGAAATTTCTATAACCACAACAAAACCCAAACTCTTGACTAAGGTGAAAAATGGCTTGGGGCAGAGAAAGAAAAGAACAAATAAAGGTGAATTTTAGCTGAGCTGTTAAATTTTGGGTGCTCCTGAGAAATTCCAAACCCTTGCTCAGCCCTGATGTCATTTGAAATGTCTAAGAATCGAGCTGGGTGAAGTTGCTTATAATTAGTCTTGCTAATTTTTATGAATTTCGAGAAGAGCTTCCCAAATGTTCTCAGCCTTCTGCTGCTCCAATTGCTCTAAGCATGGCTGCAAATCTCGCTACTTA
Organism: Sturnus vulgaris; assembly: GCF_052056855.1. Taxonomy (NCBI): domain Eukaryota; kingdom Metazoa; phylum Chordata; class Aves; order Passeriformes; family Sturnidae; genus Sturnus; species Sturnus vulgaris. The sequence continues at coordinate 39,108,119 of NC_142249.1, read as the reverse complement.
TTTAGATGTCAAAGTGGTAACTGAAATATCCTTAAATGTCAATGTGGTTTCTGTTTAACACCCTTGAAAATTAGGCCTTTGTTCACTTAAAACTGAAGAAGGAGAGAAGAGGTGGAAGAACTTCATTTGCAGTTTTCAGTGACTTAACTCCCTTGAATTCTGTGGGTGAAAGTTATAACCCCAGTTGCTGTGGTTGAAGAATGGACAAAGCCCTACATCATCTCCTGTGTTTTCCCAGCTGAAAAGCTGATTCAATTGTCTCAGATAAAATTAACACCTGGAGAGCTTCAAACATGAAGGATGCATTTCCCAAGGGGTTCAGATGGCTCAAACTCCTCGAGACAGAACAGGTCTGAAAACATAATGAGCTGCAAAGTATGAACATAAGCGAAAATATTTCATCTTAAAGAAGAGCTTGGGAGCAGATGTGGGCATCTCCAAATAGGGAAAAGCAGGAACATGGGAAAGACTTTAAATAAACTTTTGGTGATAATTTTGTAGGCTGATAACATACAGGAAATCAGGATCATGGAGTTTTCCTTCTGCCTGGGGACCAGGGGACCTTTTCCGCTGGTAGCAAAAATAGGAAAAACTAGCTAGGAGAATAGGAAGAATAGACAGAATCTGACTGTGGAAATCCCTGCACATGCCAGGCCTCATCACGGGTCCCCAGTATTTCAAAAAATGTTTTACCTTTACTTTGGTGTGTCTGTGTGTAGACCAGGGTCCAGGTTCATGCTACCACTTGAGAAATTGTTGGTCTTGAGGTTTTATTGAAGAGTTATGGATATTATTGCCTTAGTAACTTCTTTTTAAACTGCAACTCTGCATCTTCTGAGTTTATAAAGCTTTCTTCGCTTTCTGTTTGTTCTGTTTGGGTTTGTTTGTTTTGTTTTGAGTTTTTTCCTTGCTTGTTTGTTTGGGCTCTTTTTAAGCTCCATGTGTAGTTGAAATTTTCTGGCCAACTGGTAGCTGGATTCTGTTCCAGACAGAGATACCTCGTGTGATTTAGGTATTTAAAATCCTTTTCTAGCAGTGAGATATATTCAATACAATAAATGCATCTGAGAAAGCATTTCAAACCCACCTAAGCTGGACACCTGCTTTTTGCTTTCTCAATTTCTTTGTGCACTGTAGGAACTCTGTTGACTCTTCCTGATCATGGTGAACTTGGATGTGCACTGGCAGACATCAAAACATCTGTTCCTTCAGCTGGAGCTGATATTTTGCTTCTGTCTCTCAACTCTGAGTGTTTTCTGTTCTCACTGGATTAAAAAAAAAGGATTCTTGGCGACAGGGAGAATTAACTTCCATGGAGTCACAAGTGTGAGGACCTGCTCCAGGACAGGGACCAACTTCAGCACCTTGTTAGAAATTTCTTCTTTTAATTTAAATCTTTTTGGCTTGAAAACCTCTTTGGAATGAAGGTAATTGAAGCTGTAGGGTTGTAATAACAACCCCCAAATTCTCATTATTTAGCATAATTGATGGAAAAGGCTGAGAAGTAGAAAAGGAAAATATTGACTTTCATGCATTTAAGTTTTATTTATGTGATGCTGGTCCAAAATCACCAAAATAACTCATGACACTTTATATATAAATGTGTGTGAGTATAACTTGGGTCATTTAAAAGAAAAAAAAAAGTAAGTTTCTCAGTCTCCCAAAAAGGAGCCCTCTCACAGTTTGTGGAAAAGCTGCAGACACACTTTTGTCCTGTCCCACTATTCTCAACTTCAAAGGCCAGATAGGACTTTACATGAAACATAACTTAATGATTTTTATCTCCCAGTGAATTCTGGGAACCTCTCCTATCTGATGCTACTGAATTTGATAAATATAGGGAGTTTTTCCTCTTCCTAGGCCTTGCCTTTTGGGATGGGATTTGGAATAAACACTGCTAATTTCATAGTCTCAGCAAAGAAAAAAAAAAACAAACCAAACAAAAAAATCTCCGAAAACAGAGGAAAATAAGGCAAATGGCAAGTTTGGATGAGAGAAACTGATAAAATTTGGTTTGGCAGCATTTAGCTGGGAATTTATGGAAGTCTGGTTTACTTTCTAGGAATAATCATAGCTGCCTTATAATTTTCTTGAAGACTTTTTTTGCTGGTATTTTCTCTTTTATGACTTATCATTATATATTTATCATTATAGGCAAATGTTGATACAAGTTTCATTATTTTCAAGGCTTTAAACTTAAAGGAACTGTCAAGAAATTATTAACAGCACTAAAAAATATTCCACTTTTTGCTGGCATTGGTGTTCATACAGAGAATTTAACTTTAGTCTGAGATATATAGCTGTTTTAATATAAGTAGTCTTTTAATAGCATATTACATAATTTTCCATTCCTGAAAATGTATAGCAGTTGATAGATTATGGGAATGTATCTTTTACAGGAGTTGGCAAATATGGCTGAGATTCTTGATGATTAGAAAACTAGATTAGATCTGAATTTCTCAATTATTTACAAGTAAGAATATTTTAAAAAGAATACCCAGAATCTGCAGAAAGTGTGCATTGCAGTTAACTTCTCTGATTAAACACTAAATTTGTCAAAGAGAATAATAAATACAATATCATTTGGAGGTACTTCTATCTCAACAGAAATTCTTCTTACCTCTAGAAATCATCTATGTGCTGCTCCTTCTTCCAGAATTTGTACAAGACAATCACAGCTAATTAGGAAAAACAGGGTTTGGTATTTCCCTTTTATGGCTAAGTATGTACCAGGCATTTACTTAAAAAAAAAAAAAAATCACCATGGAACTGCATTTAAAGTGGAGAAAGGAGAGAGTGGAAGTGGGGAAACTGGATCACATTTTGATAGTGAAAGCAGTGAGTGTCCTGGATGGAATCTTTATGGCACAATGTTTAGTGGGTTTTTCCACTTAGTGTTGAGCACCTTTGCAAACTGGATCATTTGATACCAAACTTGTTCACGAGCTTTGGTATTCATTTAAAGATTACAATCAGCTTCAGCACTCAGTAACATTTCAGTACAGGAAAGATAACAAAGGGAGGTATAAATGTATCCTGGTTTTCTGAAAGGAAATCCTGGAATCCCAGAATGGTTTGGGTTGGAAGGGACCTTGAGGCTCATCTCATTCCAAACCCCTGTCATGGCCAGGGACACCTCCCACCAGACCAGGTTGCTCCAGACCTATTTTGCCATTTCATGAGGGAAATGGGAGTATGGGATTGGATGGGATAAATGGAATAACTTTGTCCTGGTTCAGGTTTTGGTGAGTGTGCTGTACAAAATGCCCACGGAAGGCTCAGTAGAAAATGCAACATAGAATAGAATAATGGAATATCCTGAGTTTGAAGGGACCCCCAAGGATCATTGAGTCCACCTTGATGCACAGACAGCCCAGCAATCCCACCCTGGCATCCCTGGGAGCAGCCTCAGGGCCGTGCCCATTCCCTGGGGAGCCTGGGCAGTGCCCAGCACCCTCTGGAGGAAAAAAACCTTTCTCTGAAACCCAACCTGACCCCTCCACCCAGCACAGCTTCGTGCAGCTCAAAGAACAGCAATACAGTAGGATGAACTCACACTATTAATCTTTGGATTTACACATTTCTTCCTGTTTTTAAGTACAGTTTGGAACTGCTCATCCCATTCACCGCAGAAAAACCGAGTTCAAAACTGGGCTGCAAATTAGCAAAAAAGAAGTGCTGGGATTTCCACAGCGAGCCCAGAAATCTGTTTCACATCACTCAGCCAGGCAGGGCACTGTTGTGAGCTGTAAATGTGCTTTTTTTCCCCTGTGTGGTCAGTGAATCAGCAAATGCTCCCGGAGCTCAGGGGGAAATGTCAGGTGCTGTCTGAACAGTCGGGCTTTCACAAGCTCCAGGGTGGGTCCTCAACAAGGGACACACCTTGGAATGAGGGACTCAGTGGCAATGTCAACACCCTTATCTCTCCCCCTCTCTGAGTTGGGAAACCAATGCCTCCCAAAGATGTGCTGCCTGTTTTGGTTAATTGATGCCTGACCACAAACTGCTTAATAAATAAGTTCTGTCTGGAAAATATTATTCCCTGAAATCATGTCTGAATTACCCAAAAGTCAAATTAAGTAATTGAGAAAGCATCTGCTGTGTGGAAGGATGTTTGTTTGTTTGTCCTGCGTTTTGTGATGGGTTTTTTGTTTTTTTGTTTTTTTTTTTTCTGGTTTACCAGGACAATCACTGGAGCATCATGTCTGGGAGAAGGTTTATTTGCAGAACCACAGCTCAAATCTTGAGATGAGGGAGCATTACAAAGAAATGGCATGGCTTTCAAATGAAGGCTACAAATAGGTTTGCAACTTTCTTCTGTCTTTGGTAAATTACCCAAGTGAAGCCAAATCACATTCCTAAAGACAGTCCCCTGGCATCCTTCAATAAACAGATTTTGCCCTGTGTATAAAATGTTTAGCTCAGTGCTTTATGAAGTAAAGGTCATCTGAACAGAGATGTTGCAATAAAGGGCTGCCTGAAAGTGCTTCCACTGAGCGTGAATAGCAGCAATATTGCCTTGAAAACTCTGGGCTAATTGATTAAACTTCCAACAAACTAATTTTAATTAGCCATACTAGCTTAACTTTCTTCTCCCTCTTTATGATTCTGAAGGTTTATTAATGGTGCGTGTACAGCCCCAGTTATTTATTAGAAAAATTGTGAAGGTATGAGAGAGAAATATGAATATCACACAAACTTTGACTGTTTTACATGAATGTTTTCTGCCAAAATGCACCTGCTTTCAGCTGGGAGGTAAAAGAAAAAGTACTTTATTTTTTCATTGCTTTTTTCATTGGTTCTTAACGATGTATTCATGTATTTGTACCCTAAATTCATGCATTTGCACCCTAAAATTACTCCTAACTGTGATTCCTCTCTTGAAGCTCTTAGGAAACAATCACTGCCTGTACCAAAGGTACATCTTTTAGTCCCTCCTTATCTCCTATTTATGTTTGTAACTATTCAACCCTATCCAACCTGACCTTGACATACTTGATAACTTTTCATGTCTTGTTGATGAGTAAAACCTCTGAGTGTGTTGGATCTTTATGCAACAGCCTTCATTTCAAGTCTGTAATCGTAAAATTAAGTAAAGACAAACCTTTTGCCTCAGTACACACAAAATGGTGGATTTTAGCTAAAAAATGTTCATGCAATGGGTGTGAAGGTGGCATTTTCCTTCCCCTTTAACCCGTCTTACTATGGAGGTATTAATGTCTGAGACTTACATGGAAATGGGATCTAAACTTAGCACGAGAGGTCTAGAGAAGGGATGTGCTGTGAAGATGCCACCACTAGTCTGAAATTTCAGTGCAAGGGCAGTGTGGTTCTGTCACAGGCTTTAAAATCAGACCTGCATCATGGTCTGCTCCTGCCTCTGACACTGAACTTGACAGTGGGCACAGAGCCCCAGAATTATTAGGTTTATAAGGAACCTTAAAGATCATCTAGTTCCACCCACATCACGAGCACACTGTCCTTCTGTTGGGTGTGTTTCCTCCCGTGATGGATTGGGGAAGTTGTACTTTGTGTCTCCAAGGCTAAAATGGTTTGATCTCCTGACAAAACACGTGGCAGCAGCACGCTGGGAGGTTTATAGTGGCAGGCCATGGTTTTAAAGTCTGTGTCCAAGGGGATGCAGCTCAAAGGGATGCAGGATTTTGGCAGGATTTTGTGCATGGTAAGGGATGACAGATGTGCTGCTGCTGTAGCAGGACAGTGGGTCTGGTGCCAGGCAGTGCTCTGTGAGCACTGGGGGCTCTTCACTCTGTGTAGAGAGGAAACTCTGGGCTTCCTCTGAGGTATTCAGACCTACAAACTTCTGTTCCACAAAAAGAAAAGAGCGGGAGCAGTTCCTGAGCGGAGCTGAGCACCCCATATTGCCCTGAAGCCTCATCCCAGGCCTATGGCTGTCAGTTGTCCATCCCTTCTGCTGCTGAGGCCAACCCATCACCTCTCGGAATTCAGCACACAAGGTGCCAGGAGTGTGACATCCCTGGGAGTGCTCCAGATGTGCTGGTGGAGCAGGGACAGCCCTGACGTCAGGCGCCGGGCGAGCTCTGCCAAGCGCCCGCGGATGGCTCCAGTTTGTTGTGCTCCAGCCCATCTGCTTGGGAAGGAGCTGCTCTGACGAGCTGCTCCTCACTCAGGATGGGTGCTGGGGACCAGCCTGCGCTGGTGGGCACAGCCCTGCTGTCCCCTGGGCACGGTGTGCTGGGGGCAGCTCGTGGGATGCAGGTGGATGCTCCCTGCCAGCCAGTTGTCACCAGGCTGCTGGCTCAGGTTGCCCACAGGTGCATGCTGGAGACTGTGGAAATGCTTTAGGGAGTCTGTGTTAGAAACTGCAGGAAAAGAAGCCTGTTCTGGGACTGTCGTTTAATCTGAATTTCAAGGTGGTTGAAAGAAAAAAAGGTGGGGGTGAGGAGGGAGGGAAGCCTCCAACACCATCCCTGCTGTGGACAGTGGGAATGTCACTGTGGGCACTGAAGATGTTCAAAAACACTTTCAAGATGGGACACGTGGACAAAATAAACCTCAGTGCCTCTTCTCCCTGCTTTGATTTCAGATGTGTCCCCTCATGCTGCAGTGGGGCAACAGCCAATTTGTTTCATGAGATCTGGACTGAGGAAAGGTTTTGGTTAATGAGAATAGCCCCATTTATTTAGGTGTTGCAAATCTGGGGCAAAGGCTACAACTGTCTTTAAATTAGGCACTGTAATAGGTGTTGATTGTGCAATGTGGACTTGGAGCTTCAGTGTGGAAATGTTAAATTTATTACAGTACCCTCAGAGCTGGGGACTCACTTGCCAAATAGGCTGATCCACTAATTCACTCCGCTTCGAGCTGCTCTCAGAACAAAACCAACTTTCAAACGTTTTCCATTTGCAATTGTAATCAAAGGACAAGCAGTGATACAAGAAATGAAGCAATGTGGGTGAAGTAGAACAAAATCATTTAGTGGACTACTGGAGTAACAATTTAAAATGTTTAAACATGCCAAAAGGAAGGAGGGGGAAGACCAGAATTCCACTTTCTTGAACAATATATCAGAAAATGAGTGAAAATATCAAGTGCTGGCTAGAAATCTAAGGTGAGGGTTTTCTATTTTGTGTATTTAAGGATTTAATGCATTTGAAAACTTGGCAAGCAAGTTCCAATGTTGGAAGCACGAAATGATGTTGTACATGGTTCCTCAGTCCAAGGGAATATCTAGCTTGGATGGCACAGGGAATGAATGCCAGTTAAAGCAGTGTTAATGAGGTTAAAGACAACTGATCAGGAATCAATAAATGTTCTTGGGAAGAAGCACTAAGGTGGTGAAGTGATTTTGTCACCTTATGCCTGGGTTAGAAATGGATGTTACAGTGAGGACTGGGATTTTACAGGGCTAGTGGAATTGGTGTTCTCTCTTCAACCACACGTTCTTTAAAATGTTTTTTAATAAAGTCTGCAAAATGTTCCCAAACCAGCTTCTTTTTCTGTCTTCTCCTCAGTTCTTTTCTTCCCCTGCAAATGTCATAGGAAACCCTGCAGCCTCTTCTCCAGGCTCAATTAGTGCTTTCAGTTCCTATTAGGTTTTGGGATCCATCTGACCCTCCTGGCCAGTGCCTTCCCACCAGCAGAACTCTGCTCCCTCCAGTCTCTCCCAGGCAAGCTGCCCTGAAGGCATGAACAGAGTCTCCCCTAGCCCTTAATCACTGTTGATTAAATAAATTAAAAACTGCTTTTATGTTTGGTTTGTGAGCCTTCTGTCCTCCAGCCCATGGGTGCTGCAGGTGGCTGTCCCAGCAGACCTGCTCTGTGGTCAATGAGAGGTGGCAAGAGGTAGAGAAATAGTAATTAGGTATTTTCCTGGTCAATATCACTGCTTTTTGCTTTTTTGGGTTTGGTCATTTGAGTTTTGTTTGTTTTTTTTTACCTGAGAACAATCTTTCCAAAGTGGTGGAGCTCAAAAAATGAGCTCTAGTGAGGACAGAGATAGAGAATAAAGCAGATACAAATCCTGTCACAGTGAGGCTGAGAAGTCATGCCATGCTCTCCTTTCATATGGACTTTGGGATGTGCATTTATCACCGGATATTTAAACTAAAGATCTTGGTGCACATTCACCTTGGAGGGCTTTGTGTTTGTGTTTCATTAGCACAGGTAGTAAAACTTCTCTGTGTGGCTTTAGCAAAGGCAAGAAGAAGAGACTTTGCTGAGAGATTCCTGAGGCTTTTCTGACTGATTAAAAGCTGCAGAAACTCATTTAGAAACGATGACTACTTGGTTTGCTCTCAAGGTTATTCTAAGTTTTGTTTACTGGCACAGGTTTCCCAGAGAAGCTGTGGCTGCTGCATCCCTGGAAGTGTCCAAGGGCAGGCTGGAGGGGGCTTGGAGCAACCTGGGGTAGTGGAAGGTGTGGGATGAGATGATCCTTTAGGTCCTTTCTGACCCAAACCATTCTGTGATACCATATCTGTTGATTCAAATAGAAGATCACAAAGTGGAAGGAGAGAGAAGCAGTAAAAAAAAAAAAAAAAAGTTGTTGCCCAATTCTCCTTTTATCTTCCATGAACATTTTGGTGGGAATTCTAGTCCAAAATGTGGCAGTAATTCCACATTGCCTCTTGAAACAATTAGATGAGTGTTTTACTGCCCAGGAGCTCATCTTACCTGGGTAGTGTTGCACATAAACCCCCTTAAGCACCTTTTAACGAGGAGCTGGAGTTAATGGCCCTGAGCTGCACTTGGAGCCATCAGCCCTTCCCAGATGGTCATTAATCCTCAGAGGCTCATTAAAGATAGTATTTTGTAGCTTTAATAAAAAAAAAAAATAAAATTCTGTGCTGCTTTTTCTTTAGGACACTTATTTTTCTGCTTCCAAGAAGGTGTCCACTCTGGAAAATATTGGGCTTTTTTGCACCCCTGTAGCCTCTCTGAAGATCAGGCTGAGGCTGAGGTTTACAAAGCAGGACAGTTCTTAAAAAAACATGTATACATAATATTGCATACATAATAGATGGGAATGGTTCCAAAACAATCTATTGCATAATTACCTAATTAATACAATCTGTAATAATTAAAAATCCTTTGGAGAATTTGTAAAAACATTTTACTATGCATGTGTCATAGATAATTTTTAGACTCGGTGTCTCAGCTGTTTGCTTTTTATTTTTTTTTTCCTTTTTAATTTGTTCTTTTAAATTGCCAACAGTCTTATTGCTGCTTTGTGGCCCAGGCACTTAACAAATTTCATTTCTCAAATGGAAGGGACTGAATTTTCTCCCCAGAAGTGCAGTTCACAGGCAAGAGCAACATTCAGCACTAACTTTCCTTCTGCAGAGACAAACACAAAAGGCACGTTTAAATAAGTGTATTCCAAGGGCTTTTTCAACTGTTGGGGGGAGTTAATAAAGCAAAATAAAAATTTCAAAGTATCAAAAATTGCTTTGGGCTCGACTTTTAAATCAAGATAGAAAAATTGATTTTGCAGATGCATTATAACCCTACTCATCTCAAAATGGTCCCACAGTGCAATTGTATCAGCAGTGCTTATTTATATTTATATCCAGCAGATATTCTGGAGCATTGTACAAACCTCTGCTTGTGTGAGTGTCAGCTCCATGGCCTGTTTGTGTGTTTGAGATGCACAGGCAGGACATGAGTGACCACAGAATTGATTTTTAACTTATCTGGAAGTGTCCAAGGGTGGGATCTGTGGAGCCTAGAACAACCTGGGATATTGGGAGGTGTCCCTGCCCATGGCAGGGGTGGAATGAGATGGGTTTTAGGTCCATTCCCACCCAAACCATGCTGGGTTCTGTTCAGCAGAGCACAGGAGAAGTGTTTGCTCCCCACATGCACCATTCTAGCTCAGTTCTCCTTTCCCTACCTTTGAGACACCATGGGAAAGGTTTTATTTCCCTTTCCATTTCCATTTCCTTTTTTTTTTTTTTTTTCTAAGAACCCAAGCAGGCATCACAAGTAAAGGGGAATGATGAAATCTGCCCTGTCCTGAATGACCCCCGACTGCAGCTGATCCACTGCTACAAGCAGAAGCTTTTTTCTCATTTTTCTCTCACTGTGATGCCTGAACTAAAATGGCCTTGATTGTGTGTTAAATGTGGTTGAAAAGACTCTGTCTACCAACATTTAATATCAGGAAATTCTTCCCTGTGAGGGTGGGCAGGCCCTGGCAGAGGGTGCCCAGAGCAGCTGTGGCTGCCCCTGGATCCCTGGAAATGTCCAAGGCCAGGGGCTTGGAGCAGCCTGGGATAATGGAAAGTGTCCTTGGACATGGCAGGGGATGGAATGAAATTTTCTTGAGGGTCCCTTCCCGCCTAAACCATCCTGTGATTCTGTAATTATTTATAATTTGTGCATCCTGGGATCTGTAACCTCAATTTGGCTGTTACCAAATGACCACGAGTTCAACAGTCAGGCAGAAAACTTTGCAAACCCACGATTTTGTGCCATTAAAACCCACCCTGACTCCTTATCAGGGAGAGAAATTTCCTTTGAATAGATGATTAAACATAGTGGACAGCACTAAGTGTGTGGTCAATGCAGGAGGTGCTCAATGAATAATTATTAGAAAATAAAGGATTTTTGCTTCATCGAAGTGTGGGGTTGCATCTAATTGATTCTTAATTGTGAAATCCATTTTTCACCTCAAAAGAGCCACTGATAGTTTTGTCAGCTGCATTTGTTACTCAGCTTTGCAGGATCTGGAGTCTCTATTACCTGAAATGAAAAGATTCACCTTCCTGTACTTGTGATTTTTAGAAGGCCAGCAAATAATTCACTTTCCCGGGAAAGTGAGTGGAGAATTTGTCCTTTTGGGCTCATTAGTGATCATTGCACACCAGCTGATGGAAAAAAAATATTCCTAAAATAACAAAGAGAAGAGGAGAGGTTGCATGCCACCCCAGACTCTTGTGCATCACAGCAGGAATTAGGCAGGGGATGATGCAGGCTGAGCTCAGTGTCGTGAGTGACACTGTTGCCTTTATTTAGTGTTAGCAAAACCATGGGGCAAAATGTAAAGGGGAGGTTTTGAAGCACGGTCTCCTGGAAGAGGTTTGGGTTTATTTTTGCTTTCCTGAGGCTTTGCCTGAGAGCTGGCTGTGATGAACACTGTGTGGGATGCCCTTGGCTTGTCAGCACATCCTCACATTTCCCTTCTGGAGATCACCTGTAACTCAGAGATGTGACTTAATTTGGGCTATTTTGGATGGAATTGTCTCTCCAGGGCAAAGCAGCATGTTCCAACCTCCCTGATAAAAGTGCATGGACATCACTTTTGCACTCAGAGTCGACAAGGGTCAGGATTAGCCCAAAGGTGAGCTTTCAGTGCCCAAACCACTGCACTGAGGGTCACTGGACAGCTCTTCCCTGCATGAGGACTGTGAAGAAATCCCCCTCTCTCAGTGCCACTGTCAATGTTCCCATGACAAACTCTGCTCCAACTTTTGGCAGCAGGGTTCAGGCAAGTCAAGGAGCTGCTGTGTTCCCCCCAGATACGTCGTGTACCTTAAGATATTTAATTCTGGCTGCAGATGTTAAGTAACTTCTTGATTTTTCAAAACTCAAGTCAGTAAAATACTTTTTTTTTTTTAATCTCTGTTTTGCAATCACTGAATCATATGATCAGCCTAAGGATATACAATTTGCAAATGAAACCAGATTATTATTAGTCTTGGCTATTTCAGCACAGGGAGGAAAGGAGAAAAAAGTGTGTACATTTTTTTAGATCAGCTTTTTTTTTACCAGCTTCTCAAACACACACTGAGGAAGGTAATGAGCACATGAAATAGGTTTTGGTGCACAGGGTGGCTGGTACAAGTGACAACTTGGAGTAACTTGAAATGCTACTTTTAGTCCACAAAATAAAATACTGAAACAAAACCTGAAAGCGTATTTTGGGTTTAGGTGAAAAGTAAGACATATCTATGATCGTTTTATCATAATTTTTTCTTCCCCACTGGCAGGAGATTTCTTGAGAGTAATTGTGCCAGCAAATTAGCATTTCCAGTCCTTTAATATACATTCCTGGAGGTATTCTCTTCCAAGGAGAGCCCTTCTGGGAATGACAGCAGCATGCTTGGTAGTGCTCCAGCTGTCTGGCAGTGAGGTGTGCTCAGCATCACTTTCCTTTTGGTGGTTCTTGGAAGACACCTGTGTCTTATTTGCTGTGTTACACCTTGGAAGTTTTGACTCTTTAAAAAGGTTCCTGCCAGGGGGCTCCTGGGAACCTGCCACAACTCAGCTGCTGACCTGTAACTCCTCCTGAAGTCACCACTCAGGTGTCACAGATCACTTGCACTAATTTTTCTTGATAGCCATAAATTGGGCATGACTGATGTTATCCTTTCTAGACCCTTGTTTTTGTTTTTGTTTCCATTTGCAAACAGTTACACTGATTCAAAATGAGCACTGGCTGCTCTAATGGCTGGTGGCCTGGTGGTGTAAGAGGATGCAGCACATCATCTGAAAGGCTGCAGTATGTTTTGTGACATCATGGTGACATGATGCAAAACATCCTGTGGCAGCTCTTGCTGCACAGGTGTCATTGCCCTTTGCATCAAAAGGCTGGGAATGTCTTTTGTCACTTTGCTAATTGCCTTGTATTCCTGTCTGGGAGCCTCCATCAGCCTCACCTTGGTGCCATGGGGAGGAAGGAAGGTGCTGGTGCCACCTGCCCCACAGCAGCCTGGCACAGCTCTGCTCCCATCTGTGGCACTGTCCAGGCTGGTGCTGACTCTCCAGTGATTTTATTGTGATAATGGAGAATTGGGATGGTCCAGCCTGGACAAGAGAAGATTAAGGATGATCTAATCCTAAAGGGTGACCTAATCCTAAAGGGTGACCTAACTGAGACCTTACAGTGTGTAAAGGGAGATGGCAAGAAAGATGGGGAGAGAACATTTATCAGAGCATGCAGTGACAGGACAACAGGAGGATGGCTTGGAGTGGATTTAGACTGGCTACTAGGAAGAAATTTTTCCCCGTGAGGAGGTGAGGCCCTGGAATAGATTTCCCAGAGAAGTTTAGCTGCCCCTGGATGTCTGGAAGTGTCCAATGTCAGGGTGAACAGGGCTTGGAGCAGCCTGATTTCCCATCAATGTGTCCCTGTCTGTGACAGGAGGTGGAACTTGGACACAGAGATCAGCCTGTCCAGTGGGAAGGGAGAAAATGTTTTTTTTTTTGGTCTGGAGGGGACTGTAGCAGGACTTCTTAGGGCTTCTTGCTCCTGAAAACTTCTGGTAAAGCTAGTAGAACCCTTCCAGCAAATCTGAGGAAATGAAACTGTGGATTATGACACCTTGGCTTGCAAGGAAAGAAGGAGGGCATCTGAATTTAATACTGAATGCTTGAGGTGTATTTTTTTTTTTTTTAGTTCAATGCCTGCTGCTGCTTAGAAATGAAGTTTTACTTGTTGCACAGAGTTTACTCTGCAAAATGCCTGGCAGGACAGCAAGATTTTTCCTTTATACTCAGTCCTGTCACATGCCAGTGTCTCACAAGCCTTTTACAGCCTAAAAGATTCTGGTGATTTTCTGTCCTGTTGTACTTGGGTCCGTAAGTAGCACAGTTCAGAGCTCTCTTCTGGCTTCCTCAAGTGAAATAGACACACAAAAAGCTCTGAAAGTGTTTTTATCTGAAGCAATCATTGCATCAACCAGGGGAAGTACATCTCTAATGCACAAAACAGCCCTGGTGCTTCACCTCCAAGACCTATTCCTCCATTTCTAAAATTGTGTAAATTTGGAATACTTGACTTGGACTGTTGTGAAATTTGTAAGAATAAGGCCCAACATCCCTCATTATGATTTTGTTGTGTCTGGGATATAAATCTATCTAAGATCAGTCTGGGCATCATGGACTCAAAGTGAAGCAAGTAGAATGTTACATATGGATCAAATGCAGCCCATAATTAACCAGTGCAGGCATTACATTATTACTGACAATTTACACTTACAGTGCATTTGCACAGTGCTTTATGCTGTGATTATCCCATGGAAATTTGTGATAACTATCACTAAAGCTTACATCTAAACTTTTTTTTTTTTTTTTGGGGCATGAGAACAAGATAAGCTATTAGAGAATTTTACAGGTGTTAGGAAAATTGGTTAAGGAATTATCACCGGTATTTTAGGATTCATGTTGTTCCCCACCCTTTTCCTCTGTGTAGAAGCATTTTTCTGATAAGAAATTTTGATAAGAATTTACAGGTAATTAGCAATCTATGACTCCTTGTTCTTTTCCCTATAACTCTAAAAATATGTACATTTAGGAATTTTTATTTATTTGCATCATTTGATACCTGGAACTTTATTAAAATCTCTGTCTTGGGACTGAATGCTGCTGGATAAATAATTTCTTGTCATTTTGCTTGATTTTCTTCTCACTCCTCCCAGAATAAAAATATTAAAAAAAAAAAACTTTGAGGTGCTGTTTTTCCCCTTCCGTACCTTATGTGATGGAGCAGAAACTTGCAGAGAAAATGAAGTCATGAAACCTCAGACAAATGCAAGTAAAAATAAATGACCAAAAAAGAAGTGAGGTGTGAAGTAGGTAAATTTTTAGTAGCTCTGAAATGCAGATCCCTGGTACATTTGTTGCAGATGACATGATTCATATAGTTTTATTGCATGCAAAGTTTATTTTGCAAATTATGGATCCTTTGATGCCACTGCAATGGGTGCTTTAGGAATCCTGGAGATACTGGATGGATGCAAATAAACCAAGCAGTGAATAGCAATACCAGAACAATACCCTGAAGGGTTTTATGTTGGTCAGGGACTAAATTTTATCCTTTATTTAAATGAGATATTTATTGCAAGAAAGTCTTCCTGATCATTTTTTCACAGTGTGCAATGGAGCATTATTTAATTGGATGCCATATAAGTTGGACAAGGGAAAGTTCAGTAGGGCAAGTGCACTTGGGATGCTTTGTAATTTGTTCCTTAACTATGAGTGTACTCAGTATGGCAGGTTTCCCAAATGAGGAATCACTGCCTCTGGATGCATGAGGAAATAGGATTTCAGGCAATCCATAAGTCCAAAAAAAAGGGACATAAATCTTCGTCAATGTACCTCCTTCCTTAGAAATGCAAGAAGGCTGAGAGGCTTTTCTTCAGGAGAAATGAGATGAGTAGGTGACACAATGTTCAGTCTGGGTACATCAGGTTTGCTTGGGGAAGGGATGGAGGTGCTGAGAGAGGAAGTCAAAATTCCTTTTAACAACAAAACCGAGCTAAAATTCAGATGGTGATGGTCGTTTATCCAAAGATTCCAATAAAATGTGTCCAGTTTTGCTTACTTCAGTTCTGGCAGTATCAATTTGGCCACTTAACCTCCAGTCTTTACATTCAGTGAAGGATGTTAGCTCTGACTTTTGTGACAACATCACTGAAACAGTCACTGATCTTTTCCCTCACATGAAAACCCCCCAAACCCTCAAAATACAAACAAACCCAAGCCAAAATCCCTTCCCACTACAAAAAGTGAAAGACCAATGTGCTCACAAATGCTGTTGGAGTGGTTGGATGCTCATCTGAAAACATCTGTGAGAGTGATGGTAACTGAAATTTGCCATGAAACTCAGTGTGGGCTATGGACAAATGAACTGCACAAATGAATCCTAAAAATACAAGTTTGCATTTAAATTGGGAGCTGAACAAAGGCTTGTCAGGGTTAAACAGGTCAGAGAGCCTCTGGCTTGGGCAGTTTGATATCCAGGATGTTATGAGATGAAATTCTATGAGCTAAGTTTAATTTAAGACATGGTCTTCTATGAAAATGAAATCTTTACTTGGAGCACTTAGGGGGAGGTATTTTTCATGCTTGTTCATCCATATGTGTCTCATTTCATTCTGCATAAATTTGCTGTGAGTTTGACCACAGCCATTGGGAGGAGTGGAATCAGAGCACTGCTGATCTCTTCAGTTGTCTGATCAAAATGCCTGTGATGCCTTTGTTGGAAACTTTAGGGGTGTTAACACCTCCTAGAATGAAAACGAGAGGGAAAGTGATGGGGATAGAAATGGTGAGAAAATCAGGGATGTGTCAGAAGACCAAGATATCTTGAATTGAAATCCTGGCACGAATTCCTTAACTGCCCAGGTCAGAACTGTTTTCTTTAGGGAATTATTTAATAAAACCATTTTTCTTAGAGAAATAATAGCTTCTTTCACCTGAGGAACTTATTGAAGCACCAGTTTACTCCTTGCACACATGCAGAATCAAGTCTTGCTCTCCCACTGATTTCTCATGCCCTTCTCACACCCCCTGAAGTTGCCCAACATCTTGGGGACATTCCCATCCATTTCAGAAGATCCTGCCCCTGTACCCAGAAAAGAGTTTCATTCTTAAAAATTAAACCCTTGAAACCAAGGGTTTCATATCAACAAACAAGGGAACAGTGCAGAGAACAACACATGTCCTAGAAATCAGGGTTGTGGTTGTCAGCAGTTTTAGGCAGTGGCAGAAGTTTTGCTGAACCACTGAAAGGAACTAACACTAACAAGAGGAAGATGAGCAGAAAAATGTATCACAGTAATCAAATCTGATTGTAATAAGAGCATTAAGAAGAATCTATGAGTCAGTTAAGCAAGAAAATTACTTTTTTTTTTTTTTTTTGGAAACACTTTAGATGGGGAACTACTGAAAGTAGTAACAGTATACTCAGATGTGGGAAGCCTACTGTCAAAAATGAACCAGATTTGCTAAAATATCCCAAAAGCAGGATTGTTGTTGCAAGACAAAGAAGTGTTGCTCCTTGTCACAAATATATTTCTATGTTCTGTAAACCATTAGTGATCCGTTCTTTTTGGGATTTGGTCAGGCTCTAAGAAAAGTTTTTTGAGTCTAAATTGGATAAAAAATTAAAGCTGGAAGATGGGCATAGCAGAATTTGAAGGAAAAATATAAATAGATCACCTGTTCAGTGAAGAAAACACCCTCCCTAATGGTACACAGCATTTAATGAATACTGGTGGAACTGGAATAAACCCCAGCAGAGTGACACACACGATTTCTGCATGGCTGGAGGTATGGGAAAGGAACAAACGAAACCCTGGCGCCAGCCAGGACAGAAACTGAGCACTTAGTCCAGCACAGGACATTAGACAGCCCAATAAAACTCCATGGTTCACAGGGCTGAAGGCAGCTGCAATCTCTAATAACATGAGTACAGTCAAGGACCCTGCACCAGAGTTAATAAGCAGATCATTACAGACTCTGACCAAGGCAGTCTCCACACTGACCTAATCGAAATCCAGAATGAACATTATCCTAACGTGCATGATGAACCAATTAGCCCGGAGCTGGGTTGCTTCCACCTGCTCTAGTATCTCAATTTAGAATGGCAAATTAAAACCAAAAAGAGATGAGAGAACATGTCAGAGGTTGTTTAATGTGGGAAGATGGCAGAGGCTTTAAGAAAACTGGGTTCTTCTGAGGCTACAGCTCAGTGCTGCCAGGCAGGGCAGGTTTTTATGGATTTCCATGCTCCCATTGAGATGGGATGGCCAACCCCCAAAATAAAAGATGACTCATCAGGTTTTTTTGCTGGCTCCAGGGATGTGAATTAACAACTGTGATGCCTGAAGGCTCTGCTCTGTGGATCTCTAAATTTTTCTCCTTCCTGAGGATGTTTTACATCTCCCTGCCCTTTTTCAGGAATTCTTGTCACCATCCAGGTCAGAAAAAAATTCACAAAGGGTTTGGCCAAACTTAGTCACTGTGCCTCAAGGGGACTCACAGGAGAAGTGGAAGGCTGCCTGTGCCTCTGGATTCCCTTTGGGCAGGGGCAGGATCTGAATCTCTCCTCCTGGAACATCTGTGTGTTTTGTTCTCTTGTTCAGTTAGAAAAGAGATTGTGAATAATCTGGAAAACCAGGTTTGCTGTCCTGACTCATAGTCCTGGCCACTCTGGGGTGTGGTTTCAGTGAAAGGAGCGTGACTTACTCTTGCTAATTCTTAGCAGGTCATTAGCCAATGCATCCTCTAAGGGGAGTGAGATGGAAAAGTGGAAAAATATTGTGCATGGATTTACCATGCAAAGGAATTTAAGAGTTGGCCTTTGCTATTTGCAAATGCACTTTGGTCCTTTCCTCTGTGTGAGGATCCACCCATGAGCACCAGAGCTGTGTTAACAGAGGTTTGAGGAGCCCAGAGATGGCTGATTGGCACAACCCCCATGTGCAGACAGATTTATAGGGTCATGACAGCTCAGTGCAGAAAGTAAATACACAGGAATGTGGAGGAAGTAGACCCAAACATAACACAGGTGATACTTCTTACTTTGTTTTAGGAAAATTGGTAAAAGGAAAAATAACCCACAGTCTACAACTAGCCTGGAAAATGCAGCTACCAGGTGATATTTTCAATACCAAAATTAGCTGCTAAGTGGGATATTTATGGGTGCATTGTTTCAGTGCTGTTCAGTAAAGGTGAATTTCTTGACTTTTTCTTGAAATTATTTGTTGTCTTTCAGAGTAACCACACCTTTTGACTGCTCTACACTCTGGGTTAGTAGGTTTCGTTTCTAATCTGCCACCTTTCTGTAGTTCTGGTTTGATAATTCATTTGTTAAACCTTTCATTCAAACCATAAAGGATTTGTGCCAAGTGCATGAGTTCCTGTGGAGCAGAATCCAGATGAATGTGTCCCAGCTCACCTCACACACACAGTAAAGTTGTTGTCACCTGTGGGTGCACGTCCTTGATATTCAGGAAGAATCTACTGGTAGATTATTATATATAATTTATATTATACTGATTTTGCAAAGCTCAGATTTTTGTTGTTTGTAGCTTTTACAGTCAGCTGGGGAAAAGAAAGGGAGGAATGGCTGCAAGGAAAGATATGAATCCTCAAAATCTCATTCTTTGGACGTTGTTCTGTAATCAAAGGGCAGACATTCCCTGCTCTGCAAACTGCCCACACCAGTGGCCTCTTGCATCAGGCAGTGCTGCTGACTCTCGTGATTTACTGAGACTCTCATGACTCTGCACGTTTGTTCCTTTGTGGTTTAGGAGGCGAGCTTGAGAACAAAAGTCTGCGAGATTAAACAAGAAGAAGGACAATTAAAGTCTGTAATGCATCACTCTGGAGGTCCCTGTGCTCTGCAGGGTGGGTTTGGGGTGGGCAGAGGATCCTGAGCACCAAGGGCAGATGAGCCCACGTTGATTGGAAGTGTGACAAAGGACACGGGCACCAGGACGGCTGTAGGGGCTGACATGTGAAATAGGTGGTGAGGAACTGGGAGCACAAAGAAAGACTCCAGGCCCCCGAGTACACATACATATCCGAGTCCTGGCTTTAGCTGGGAAATGGGAAAGGTTTTAATTTAAAATTTGATTTAAGGGAGAGAGACTTTTTCATTAGCGTAGCAGTTACTCACTCAGTTGGGAGCTATTGGAAGAAATTAAAGTACATTTGGCAATCTATATGCTTCAAGCAGGAATGGGATCTATCTATCTATTTATCCACCTTTCTGCCTAATCACATAAATTCCATGATATCCAGGGTTACATTTTCCCTTTTCTCAACGGCTGCAAAATCTGCCTGCCTGAAACCCCACTGAAAGGAGAAAGTTATTATCAATGTCAACCACTCTCTTAAGTTTTTGTCTTACTGTTTCTTTCTGCTGTTAAGGGATGGGTTTTCTCTCAATCAGCTCAAAAACCACACTGGAAAACATTTTGTTATTGGGTTGTTTGGTTTTTTTTTTTTCTTTTCAATGACATTTTTCAGAGCGAAAAAAAAAAAAAAAGGAAAGCAGGCAGAAAGAGAAATGCAAGTGAAAAATCTAAGACAAAAACCAGAGGAGAGTGGTTTGGGGAAGTGTGTTGTGTTCATAGCCCTGTTTTAATATGCAGTTACCTCCTTTCTCATGGAGCTTAGCATAAAGTTTTGTAAGTTGTGGGGCTTTTTTTTCCCTCTTTTGTCAAAAAAAATTATGAAAGTGTCGCTTTTCCTTTGCGGTTAATTCAGGAGAGATCCTCAATTCGAGCAGGGCACATTTTCATGCAAATACAGCAGCACAGTTTCCAGCCCCCTAATAGCTTCTTACAAATGATGTGCCATT
The DNA here is from genome assembly GCF_052056855.1 of Sturnus vulgaris. Taxonomy (NCBI): domain Eukaryota; kingdom Metazoa; phylum Chordata; class Aves; order Passeriformes; family Sturnidae; genus Sturnus; species Sturnus vulgaris. The sequence continues at coordinate 39,088,039 of NC_142249.1, read as the reverse complement.
ACAACGAGGTTTATTTAAACAAATTTAATACATCTTTAATCAAGCTGGAGAGCATTTTCAAAGGTCACGCTCCAAATCAGGATCACTGTTCAGAGCTTATCAAAGTATTAGCTTAAGGGGGAGGGAGAATTATTTCTTGGACAAGTAATTTTAGGCAAATCTTTATTTACATTTTTATTCAGTTATTAAATTTTATTCCTTTCCCTCCTCCTCCTAGTCTCCATTTATGAACCTATAAGAAAGTCTGTAAATGGAGCCATAAGCATATCACAGCAGTTACTATTTCCAGGGGCTATTCCTTTGAATCGACTGGGCCCATAAAAGCAAGGATGAAGTCACTTTTTTTTTTTAAACACAAGCTCTGTGTATCCATTTCATACAACAAGCTCTTGCCGGAGGATCTGATATTAGGATAAATATATTAGATAGATTTTAAATTAACGAAACAAGTTAAAAACAAATTTTGAGCATAATGGGTATTTAAAGGTGCTCGCCTGTTCTTGCTGCAAGAGGATAATTGTTGATGTTAAGTCATTAGAACTAATGGGAGCTGCACTAATGGAGCCCAGGAATCCACCCCAGCTCACACCTCTGGTGTCATTCCCTGGGTATTTATCTGGAAATAGGTCACAGAGGGTTTAACTGGTGCATAACCACTTGTCCCTGCCCGGGGCTCTGGGTGTCTCTGGTGGTGGCACCTCACTCTCTCTTTGCCTCTACTCTCAGAGCTCACACTGCTGTGCACAAAACTCACTCCTTTGGCTTCTGCTTTGCAGGAGGAACTACAAAGGCACCAGGGTTAAAGGGGGAGTGAGCCCTTGAAGTGCACAGAAACACCCTGAGATTTTAATGCTCTTTAGACTGAGGAGCCCTCAAACCTTTTCGTTGCAGCTGGAACATCTGTGCAGGTCGTGACAGGAGCTCGTGCAGGCTCTGGTAATTCTCTTTGTAGGGCTCACCTTGCAGCTAGGATTTGGGATAGGGTTCAAAAGGAGCTGTGCTGAAGAGCATACCCAGGCACACCTGGAAAACTGTTTTTAGCAGGACTAAAGAACTGCTCTGTACCCAAACCTTCAAGAAACCTTTGCATTTAGTACTGATATCATCCACATGGCAAAATAAATAATAAATAAGTGTACCCATACCACCCACTTTTCTCTAAATGTAAATAGTTTTACATTTGAAGTATTTAATATTCACAGAATAATTTATGCAGCAAAACGAATTTTTTTCGACTACCTAATGACACTTTTCTCTAGTGCTTGTGGTTTTTATTTGTTTTTTAGTAATCATAATGATTTTTTTAGCAATGGTTTTTGTATTTGATGTCCCCACATACAAGACAGGATATTGTTTCCTTTCAATGCTCAGAAGGGTCTCTTAAGAGGGGAGACTTGAAGAAACTTTGAACTTCTGAGCAAGTTTATAAAAAACACCAGATCAGTAGAATTAGGAAGCATCAAAGGACGCTTAAGTGCCTGAAAGGTCTGGACTTCTCCTTTCTCTGTTGTCCATGGGACTGTGGATTCAAATCCCTCGATTTCTGAGAATCTTTATCTTTCCTTTTTCTATCTGGATAAAAATAGATAAAAAGAAAAAAAAAAAAAAGAAAGATAATTCACGAAATATAATAACTACACACAGGCTTTATGCTGAGTTTTACCATAGTCATGTGGAATGTTTGGCCATTTGGGCATAAAAAGTTAAACAAAGTTTGGTAAACCTTAGTATAGATTAAATAAGCCAGAAAAAGAAAGGAGTAAAGGTTGAGGGAAAATAGCTGCAGAAGGGATAATTTTGGGGCTGAAGGAACAAAATGAGTACACAAGGACTTCTGACCATTGTAGGTGATCCCAAAATGTGAGTATAGCACTGAAGGAGAAATGAAATTCTGTTGGTTGTATTTGCAACAACACATCTTCACTCTGATCAGCAACTGATAAAGGAACATTTCAAAACTCCTGTAGCTTTCCTTCCTCTTGGATTTGTGTTGGTGGTGATCCATTTGTCTGCAGGAACACTGAGATTCCACTTGTAAATTCACTGGCAATGCTATCCCTACCAGCTCATTCATCTATTTCTCTCTCTTAATATTTAGAAATTTAAAATAATTTCAGTATTAACACTCTACTGTGACTCTTCTTAAATTACATGACTGCCATGTGGTTTGCTTTCATTGCATATTTGTGTTATGCTGGTTTTAGTTCTTTTTTTTTTTTTTTTCTTTTGTTTTGCTTTACATGTTTGCTATTTGGAAACTGGTTCTCAGGAATATTTTGTTTGACCATAATGGGTTGTTTGCCTCTTTTGGTTCACAGTTTACAGCAGGGAGGTGGCACTTGTGCTCATAGCAAGGATTTCATTTCCCTGGTTTGAATGAAAAAACCTGTGGCTCTTCCCAGTACATAGTTGGGAGCATATACTAAAATATTTATGCTGCAAATATTAATGTACATTAAGCTCTTGCCACCATTTGTAAAATATGAGGAGGATAAAGTATTAACATAGGTTGGAAGTGAAAAAACTTTAATTCTAATCTCATCCTTTAAGGATCTACAGAAAAGAGGTAGTGATCAAACTCCAAATTGAACATACACTTATGAAAATAAAATAAATAATACTAAGCAAATCCAAACTGTGATGCCAGCTTGCTCCAAGTTCCTCTTGGATTTAAGCAGTAGAAATGTGTTTGTTAAAAACTGGAAATATTCAGTCTAAAGGTGCTTACTGATGTGGTGTTTGCTGTTAAATTATATTTTTGAAAAAAAAATAGATTTAGCAAGTTTGCAGTTATATGTAATATTCTTTCATGATGTTGTCCGAATTAAATGGAGTATTCAACCAATCTAATTCTGTTCTCAGATTTTGTGTTCAAGAAATTGTGTTTGGCATGGGGTAGAGGGCTTGTTTTTTCTGAGCTCAAGATTTCAGGATAAGATGAGAGAGCTTCTCATCCTTCCTGTTTTCTTTTTTTCCTTCTGTGCTACTAGAAATACCTAAATATAACAACTTTATTCAGCTAAAGGTAACTGTCAGTAGGTGAACTTGCTGTTCATCTCCAGTTCTTTAAAGCTGCAGAAAAAACCCTCATCCATCACTGATAATATTTCTCTGCTTTTTCACATCGACAGCGTCGAAATGGTGTGACTTGGGTTTGAAGAAAGGAAATATAATGGCTGGAACTGAGGAAAGGAAATTTAATGGCTGGAACAGCATCGTGGGCACTCCCTTGATGCACACGAATTGCATCTTCCAGTGGGTGTAGTGAGCCCGACAACGTTGCTAAAATTCCCATTTTTTTTATGCTATCTGACAAAACTTGATGCGAATTAACAGAGTCCCCTCTTGATCTTCTGTTGAATAAGTAGTGGGCTGAGCAGAAAAACAAACAACACAGGGCTGTTGACACTGTAAACCCTAAGGGTTCCTTTTGAGAGAGACTGGGTTGGATCAGAGGAAATAAATAGGTCAGCAGCTCTGCAAACGGCATCCAGGCCCTTCCAGGACTGCCTGACCCATCAGGCAGTCAATAATTTTGGCCAGATAGTGCCTTAATATGCTCTGGTAGAGCCAAGAAGACTCTTTCTCTGGGAATAACCACAATAGCAGAAGTGTAATCACCCCGTTTGTGCTCTGAGGGTCGTGTTCTGTCATGTACTGTGATAAATGCTGAACACGTTTGCTGTAATGCTGTCATTTATTCCTTGTAATAATCCGAGGAGGTGATGGTTATTATTAACTGAAAGCATAGAGTATCCTAGTGGAGGATTTGTCTGACATCTTCTGAAAAAAAAAAAAACTGCAAAAGGGGAAAAATGGAGAACAAATAATAAAAAAATAAAGCAGGCGTTCTTCGCAGTTGTGGTGTCAAATTTACACAGCTGGAAATTTCAAAATTTAAAGAATGGAAATTAATTTGTCAGTGCCAAGCAAGGCACATGGAACAACACAAGAAATAAAATAGATGTGTAACCAGCAAGAAAGCAACAGGAAATGAGACTATTGGATAAGATTTGAATATATACATTCTGATCAATGTATCAAGCATGTGACATCCAAAAGTAATGTTGACCTGGTAAAAACAAGAAAAACCACCTCTGTAATATGATATTGATCTTGTGACAACTTTTTTTTAATATTATTAGTGCCCTCATATATCTTTTTTATGAAGTTCAAGTTTATAGCCTGCGCTATAATGAAAATTTCAGGACTTTCACCTAGTTTCTTTATACTTTATTGGGAGAAGATTGCAATTGTTTTCCTCTTTTAGCCTGTACTTCCAGGAAAGAGAGAGATGGGGATATAAAAGTGAGTTTTAGCTTGTGACAAGAAAGATTTTTTGGCATTATAACCCCAACCAACCAAGCAAACAGTGCTTATCATGGTTACAGTACTCTGGAATAGTACACGTTCTTTGGATCTTCTGTCTGGAAGGTCAGAGAGCTGCTCTGGATGAACTCTGGAAGTTTTATGGAATCGGTTTAATGTCCTTATGTTGGGATGCCCACAGTCACATGGGTGTAGAGAGTGTTTCACAGCTTGCAGGCTGCAATTCCTCCTTAATTTATGTCTTTGGGTCCTGTTCTGAATTCACACAGTACTTTATTGAGAAATTATGATGATGTTCATCATACATATGGGTGTATATCTTCAAATATTTCTGCTGCAACTATTAATGTATATGAAGCTCTAGCCATAATTTGTAAAATATGAGGAAGATAAAGTATACAACTGTCCTTCAAAAAAGAAAATTTTTGCTTTTCTTCCCATCTCTTCCCCTTCTTTAAAGGACAGAAACCAGCATGAGTATTTGTCTACTGATAGTGATTATATAAAATAATTATTTTTGATCTGACATATGTGATCCTACAGAGGAGTGCTAGCCCAAATTATGTGCAGTTTTTATTTCTATAACCTCACCATTGTTCTTGTGCCATTTTTCCTGGCCCAAGCCCAATTTTAAAACAACCCAGAGTGTCCATGTTTTCTATGCCAGCACTGAGATCCAACCTCCACACTTAACCTAAACTGTACTCAGTTTCTCTCTATGTAGTTGCACTGTGATTTAAGGGAGAAGTTCTGTTTTCCTTGAGTTTTTCCTTAGAGTGCCCTACACTTCCTTACCGTTTTAACTCTCTGGGGAGATTAAGTGTCAAAATTTAAAAGTGTCCAAAACTTAAATTACTCAGTGTCTGAAGTTTTTTTATAGAAACCTGAGGCTTGGTTTTCCTTTCTTCCCCCCCCTCCCCCCATGAATCTTGAGTTGCTGGGTTTTTTAATTTTAATTTCTAGTTTGAGAATGATAGGCCAGTTGCCTGTCTAGTGATAAGCATTGCATTTTCAAGATTATGCCATGAATAATTATTTCTTAACAGTCTTTCTTTTTCCCCTTGCAAATCTCTCAGCCCTATTTTCTTTCCCACTTGCTCCTCCCAGCAACATTTGTTCAGTGCCACTCTGCCAGCAGGACAGTGTGGGACCTTCTCCCATCCTTCAGGTGGAAATCATTTCCTTGGTGGGGTTGTGAAGTCAAATGGGTGGGCTGGGACAAAGAGAGGCAGAAGAAGGAAGAAAAACAAGTTGGAAAGCAACCTGGTCTAGTGGAAGATGTTGGTGGCAGGGAGTGGAATGAGATGAGTTTAAGGTCCCTTTCAACTCAAATCATTCTGCAATTCTAGGAATAAATAATTCCAGACCAAACTCTGTGCGTGCTGCATTGGCTGTGATCACAAAAAAAAAAAAAAAAGTACCAACAAGTGTTTCAGTACTTAGTGTGTAGTCTGAAAGGAAATATTCTGAATTTACATGAAAGGAAATATTCTGAATTTACAGGCCAAGAAGGCTGTAGCAGTGCCAGCCTGGATAGGAGGTGAGGAAGAAATGGCTTCAAACCTGCTCAGGTTGGCAGGGTGGGGCTGTAGATGTGGAGAAAGCAGAGCCAGGAGAGGAGATAATCAGTTCATGTCCTCATGTCAGCACCAGAATGCTCTCAATGTGCTCACCAGGAGCTCAGGGGCTGATAACAGGCACTAACAGCCCACTCACAACCTCTGTGTTCAGACATCAGTGGGGAAGTGAGGGGAAATCTGTCCTGAAATGCCCAGGAACTGGCTGGCTGAAGGTTTCAGGAAGGAGGTGACAGAGGGAAAATCCTCTTTGCTGTGACCAACCCTCCCAGCTGAGGTTCCTGGAGCATGTCATGGACACAGACAGGGATGGAGGAAACCTTGGAATGGCTGCTGATGGAGCCAGAAGGTGATTTCCCAGCTGAGGGAGCATCAGAGGTGTGGAAACAAGGGAGAGAAACGAGGTGATACAGAACAAGAGTGATTGTTTTGCAATAAAAACCCCTCATTCACTCCTGTTTTTCCTGTGGGAGATTGGAGAAGACAGCCCAGGAGTGAGGAGTGACCCGTCTGCCATTGCCTCTCCCTGTGCTCCTTGATTCCCTCCCTGCTCCTTCTGGGAGACATCCCTGTCCTTACTGTACATGGAGAAGCCTCTCAGTTTGCCACTTTTTTAAATCAATCTCAGGTTTAAGTGAAGGTGCACCCTTTAAAGTTATTACAGCTCCACTGTTTCCCCTGATAAATTACATGAATAACATTTGAGACAATGCATTGTTAAATATTTATGTCTAGTACTATAGAACCAGAAAAAGCACAAGAACCCCTAGAAGAATAAATATATTTACCTAAATAAATTACTAAGACAAATATACTCCTATGTGCTCTGTACCAATAAACAGTAGGTATTCACTAAATTGTGGAATATAAATGGCTCATTTCCTCTAAATGTACACTGAAAGATCTATAACATGTTACACATTTCCTGTGCTTTGCATATATATTTCAATATTCATCATGAAAAGGCTTGCTTATGTGTCAATATACATTACTTTGCATACATTAAGAAAATATTTTTTTAATTTTGCCATTACAGATGTGCTTTGCTGTGGGGGGGTGCTGGCGAAAGCAGAGGCTTTATTTCATGATTAACCCTTTGGTGGCTCGTCCTGTTTTATCAACGTGACATTTGCACAAAATGAATTGCTTGCTTAGACACAGCTAACTAAATAAAAGCAGGCCAGAGCTGATAGTATGAAAAATGGATTTTCATTACTGTTTCATTGATTCTTGTAAATAAGGGCCTGAGGCCTGCTCCAAAAAGGCTGCAAACAGTAATAATTTAATCTGAGGTGACATAGACCAAAATGTATGTGGACAAAAATCATCCTTGAATATTAAACAACAGCCTCAAGACAGAGAAAAGTGTTGCAGGCGAATTTAAATGTATGCAGATCGGTGGGTAACATATTTAAAAACAGAAATTAAAGATTCCTGTCATAAATCACATTTGCTGCCATGGATATGCCTTGTTATGCTGGCGTTTAAGGAAACCTGAAAGGTTAAGGCAGTTGGTGCATTAAATCGTACAAGGATAATTAATACTTTTCTTGTGGCTATTTATAAGAAATGGAAAATATAGTTAGATCAGCTGTGGCACTGTAGTAATTTGAGGGGGAAGAAACGAAAGTATGAGTCAATAGTTTTAACTGGACAAATGTCAAAAGCTTAATGAAGCAGTATCCTAATTTGGAGATGTTTTAAAAGTTGCACACACAAAAAATGAGACAAAATAGTTTGTTCTCGTATCGCACATATGATTTGTTTGCCTTTCAAACATTCATAACCTGTTTAATAAAAATAATCGAGAATAATTTCTCTGACTGAAGTTAAAAAGAAAAAAAAAGGAATCTGTTCCATGGAAGCAAAGCGTAAATCAGGTCTTGACACCAGAATCGTGAACTTTGTTTTTTCTTATACATCTCCTAATTAAAAAGACCACTATATTTTTGCTATGAAATAGCCTGAAACTACATGTAAGAACATTATTTCACTTATAGTAGTTTGACTTATTACAGTAGCACCTAATGCTCAGGATGGCTCATAGCAAGACTAATGTAGAAAATAATTTTCCCTTTCAACCTGCTGAAGCATTAATCCTTTTTTACTTTTTTTTTTTTTTTTTTTTTTTTTAAACTTGGGGTTACATTCAAACAAACCCTTCCAACTACTGTAATTCCCCAGAGGAAAATACTCCTTCATCACTCATTGAGCTCAGGTTTATGATCAGCCTCTTATTTAAAATTCTTATTTTTCTTTTCTTTCATGAATAAAAACAATAAACTTTAGTGGTATCAAACATTATTAAAGGGTCTCAGAGCAACAAGACAGAAGGTTTATATGACCAAACTCTCTTAATATAAAGGAGTTGTATATTTTCAGATGTCACTGCCATTCATCTCTTCTCTCTTTCTCTCTCTCTGCCCCCCTTAAGCGAGGAATAAAGATCCTATTTAAAAAATCTCACCAGCATGTAATAACTTTTCACCTGTTTCATGAAAAGTTAAACATTTCGAATACAATTTGCCTCGCTGTTATTTTTATTCTGAATGAAAACAGGAAGTATTTCTTTCTTCAGCAGGGATTAAAAGAAAAGAAAGGCAAATCTTCTAAGAAAATTATTTTCAATCTAAAGATGACTTGCTGAGGGGGAAAGTATTTCTCAAATCTCATTGAATTTCTGGTCTGTTTGGAGAACGTTTAATCTGTCAGTGTACCAAAACAAAAAAAAAAATTAGATTTTTGAAACTTTAATCTGGTTTTGATTTAAAAATATTCATAAAAATTGCCATGGCTTCATGAAGATCTTTGGAAACAAATATTAGTGATTTTTTTTTCACAGCTCTAGCTAGAACATGCTGTCTTTGGCAAGTTTCTGTTTGCAACAAACAAAATGTGATACTTTATAGGTTATAATATTCATCATTACCCTGATGTGTCATTGGTATGTGGTGTCACGCCCTGCTACTTTCTGGACAGTGTTTCTGATTTGATTATGACAAACCTTTCCTTAAAAACTGCACTTAAAAAAAAAATATAAGAGATCCCATTAATCTAAAACAAAGAAAAACTCGTGCTTTCCTTTGGAGAGTTGCATTGCAAATAAAAGATGCAAAGTGCATTCAGCATGTTGACTTTCCAAGAATTAGCTGGAAAATGGTCCAAGTTCAAAGAAAAAAAAGTGTGAAATCAGAAAATACAAAATCCAAAAATCTCGGCTTTGTAAGGCTTCTGTTAAAATGGAGATGGAAAAGTATTTCTTTGTAGTATTCCTTAGATAACAATATGGATTTAGTAAATGTGGTTCTGATAATAGCACTGTTTTGTTTTGATATATGATGTTTTCCTTCTGCGATGATATAAATGTCTGAATATCAGAAGCTGAGCTGGTTATGGACTTTTCTGGTTAGTACACATTAAAAAAAAAAAGGCATAGTATAATGGTCTGTTAAATAAAACCACTTATATTTAGTCACACCCTCCTAATTCATGAGCCATATCTTCATGGCTGAACCATCTCCTACACTACAAGCAATCAACAGTTGGTTCTGGAGGTCGGAGCCTTGCAGATATTTAACTTTTTTTTTTTTTTTTTTTTTTTTAAATAAAAGAAAATTGTTTCACAGCCACTCTATCAATAAAAGCAGGCTAACTTTTTATCTCTGGTATAAAGCACACTTTCCATACAATAACTATAAACTGTGGGCAAAGTTCTTCTGACAGTGGTATGTTCAACAGAAGGAAAATGTCTTGAACATTATATTTTGATCTGGATAAACAGGCAAACTGCAAAGAAAGATGGAAGGCTCACGTTCGCAGAGCAAACAATTTTGTTTTTCTCTTTTAAAAATTTTAAACTCGTAAACAAACAGCATAAAGTCACAGGATCCAAAAAGCCTGTAAATCTCAGTCTAGAATTTTAAAAAGTAGTTTGAACCCAACTGTGTTTATCTTTATTTTGCCTAGACATCTGCCAGTACTTTTTAGGCTGCTGCTGCTCGTTAGGCCTGAGCAAATAACTTGTAATTATTAATGTTTTCCTTGAATTTATACTACATTTTCTGTGTATGAAATATGTGAAGAAGATCATGACATTTTCAAATGTCTTTGTTATTGGAAGTTATTTATGAATTTTTCCATGGCATATTTTTCCCTGTGGGTGGTATTCACTCTTGTGCATGCACAAGGACTAAGCAGTACTTAGACCCCACTTAAATCTTCAAAATATGTCTTGTGCAGAGGATTGATTTTCATGCAGAGGGACTTGTATATTTGATCAGAGTGATATTCATTTTGCTATTCAAACAGATAGTTCCAGGAGATAAGCTGTGATGCAGCAGCTCTGGATGTGCCGTCCGGCAGCTCTGAAGGAGCCACATGTAAATCAGGCTATTTCTATAAATAATGTACAGTTCTTAGAGGGGGGAAAAAGCTTAAAAAATGCAGAGCAGAAAATTGTACTGGTGTTGTTCTTGTGTCAACTCTCGGCAAACACAAAGCTCCCCACGAGCTGCAAGTTTTTATTTTAAATAGCTCCACGTTTTCTTCCCCCTTCAACCTCAAACTGCAGTTTTTGCTGTTTCATGGGTGGTTGTATTAGGAAGCCAACGCTGTAATTAATAATTTTTTTTGGGTTTAAATCACGTGATTGGAAGACCTCCAGATCAACTGAGAGTCTGCGACTCTTGGGCTTGGAAAGTAACGAACCCAAATGGTGCTTTGAACCTCTTTTAGGAAAAAAAAAATAAAAAATAAAGATGGGCTGTGTGTGAGTGGCATGGAGGGGCCCAGAGTGCTGGAAAATGAAAGCCCTCAGTGCCATAACCCTTCCCAAAGGCAGAGGTGATGGGGAGGACACACAGTGACGTGGGAGAACTGGGAACTCCAAATTCCACATGGCGAATCCCCAAATCCCGCAGCAAAGGCACCATGGCTGCTGGAGCCAGTGGGTTCATTCAGGGGTGAAGGGGGTAAAAGGATGCTCAGAGCAGGAAAAAATTGCTCTTGCCCCAAAGACTTGAGGTCAGGCATGACTTTGGCCATGCTCATTTCGCTCCTCGCTTAGGCTAACTCAGGCCTCAGCTTTTTCACGCCAAACACCAAGGCCTGCACCTCTCCCTTTAATCCTTTTTGGCAGTTTTTTCCTCTTATGGGAGGCTTTTTAAAATTGGTTTCTTCTTCCCCAAGCCAAATGTTGTGAGCTTTCTCTGCTCCCCTAAGCACCAGGGCTGTTGCTGCAATGTCCACTCCCATTAGATGACTCCCATTACCAGTTCCACCTCAAACATGATTCATAAAGTTTAAAGCCAAAGGGAATGATTAGATCATCCAGTCTGACCTCCTGTATACCACAGGCCATTAAATTTCACCGAATTACCTCTGGATTGATCCCAATAAGTTTTGTTTTTCTGAGGAATATCTTGGAGAAATCACCCAATGGTTGTTTTGAGTGATGGGGGACTGGATTGTCCCTGTTTACTCTCAGTGGATTATTCCTGTGGTGAGTTACAGTTGATTGCAACAAAAGGGCCCAGAAAAGCATTAAAACAGTCTTTCTTAACTTCCAAAGATTAATTAGCATCTTCTACCTGATCTGTGGACGATAATCTGTTATAGCTCATGTCCTGTTTCACAGAAGCTCCATGGAAGCCTATGTTGTACATAAAAGAGTGGGTTTTTTTTTGTCAGAAACTGCTCTTTTCCCCACGGCATTTCTAAATATTTTATCTCAAGAAACCCAAGAAAATATGTCAGTTTTATCATTATATCACAGGTATGAGTGAGTGTATTGTTTCACTTCTGTGTAAGGTGTGACTCCACAAAGATCAGCCCAAAGTTGATCAATAGCCTGTCTCCAAGAGTTGTTATGGAAATTTATAAGAACAGGCCAGGAAGGGACAGACCCCCCTTGGCACACCCTGACTGGTCCTGGCAGTGATTCAGAGGTGACACAAGGCAGAGGTGTCACAGCTGTGGCCATATCATTGTGTTCTGTTTACTCCACTGTTTCTGCTCCTTGCATAGACACTCTGGTAATTATTCCCATTTAAAACTCTAATTTTCCCGGTGAGTTCCACAACTCAGTTGTGCAATGTGTCTAAAACACCTGGCTTTGTTAGGTTGCAGCTCAGTACCTCTTGTCTGAGTGCTGCTGGCTTCTTGTTTTATTGCACAATATAGACTTGGGGTTTTGATCTCTCATCACTGTTCACACTTTGGTGGACCTCTGAGCAACTTTTCTCAAATATTTCCACTACTGACCTATTTGGATCCTTTCTTTTGAGAAGTGATAAGCTCTGATTACCCTGATTTCCCTTCTTTATTCCACGTTGGTGTCATCCATTTTTCAAGGTGAGATGAGAAAACTGAGAGTTCAGTTTCCAAGGTATGGGACACAGCAGATTAAAAAAAAAAAAAAAAAAAAAAAAAAAAGGGTAATGAATTATCATAGAATTGCACGATGGTTTGGGTTGGAAGGAACTTTAAAGATCTTGTTCCACTCCCTGCCAGGGAAGGCAGGGACCTTTCACTATCCCAGGTTTCTCCAAGCCCTGTCCAACCTGGCCTTGGACACTTCCAGGGATCCAGGGGAAGCCACAGCTTCTCTGGGCACCCTGTGCCAGGACCTGCCCACTCTCACAGGGTAGAATTTCTTCCTAAAATTTCATCTAAACCTTCTCTCTGTAATGTCTGTGCCTCCTTTATATTCCTTTTCTATTAATTCCTATCCCCATTTTACTTTCAGTGTGCACCTGATCACTGAGATATCACCTATTTGCCACCCACGAGTGATTCAGTGACTCCAAAACTTCTAGTTTAAAGCCTGATATTAACTAAATGCGTCTTATCATTTAGAAGAAATATTTATATATGCTTTAAATTGTTTCACACATGAAGTAAAATAATAGCAATTTGTTCAAATTAAGTTATCTTGAGGATGCCTTTGGCACTGCTGTGATCTGGTTTCTCACTACTCTCTTAGTTAAGCAAACATTTTCCCTCTCCTGGATTTCTTCCAAAGAGGGCTGCAATAGATGACCAAAAAATTCTCTTTAACTGTTGCTCTCACAATTGCCATTGTGCTTGAAATGAAGCACTTTGGTACTCAAGACACACACACACACATTCCAAATAAAACCCCCAGAACAAAGCTAGAAAAGCATTTAATTCCCATCTATAAATAGCCCAGTTAGCTCTGAAAAGCAGTCGAATACATTTGTTTTTACACAGGAAGAAGGAGCTCGTTACATGTTGGTCCCCACCCCTCTTTCTAGACCCATGTGGAAATACATGTGTTAAATAACCCACCACTTCAGCAATATACTCTATTTATATTTTATATAAAATAATAATCTGGGCCATGGTACTTTGAGTGGTTCACAGAAGCACAAGAAGTCATTAACCTAATCCACAACATAACATGATGTAAATCATATAAGATGTCATGCATTTTTAGAGGAAGTATTATTTTGAGTGAATACAGACACAGCTATTTGGCATGATTTCTTGAAGGGGATGGGAGTGTTGTGACCCAGAAAATGTGCTGCATTTATTGCTTTGACTCAGGATGTCATGAAGCTTCACATAAAAATGGAAGTTTCAAAACAACAACTTAAAAGAAAAAAAAGCTAAAATACCAGGAATGTCTTTGTCTAGCTCTAGATTTGGGCTGTGCTGAAGTGAGCATTCCAGCCTCTTGTATTCATTTCTTTACCAAGAGTCACTTCAAAGAAAACTTACAGAAACCAGAAAATTCTTCTTTATGGCTGACAAAACTAAATTAATGGTACTACTTCTAGTGCTTGAAAATTCATATTTTTTTCTTAAGAATGAGAAAAGGAAAATCTGAGTAATTACTTAAAGGACGCTGTATGTGACTCATTTTTTGTCATCACAGCTGTCTACACAAGGTCTTAAAAATCTACCTACTCTTGTATATGCTTGGGTAATAAAGATGCAGCCCATGTAAAGCCAGATCCAGAGCTTGTTGAAATCATAAGGAGGCCTTGTAAGTATTCCAGTACTCTTGGATTCAAGCTCTGCACTTAGTTCTGCAAATTAGGATGTAGTAGGATCTTTCATGTGAGTAAATCACATAACATTTTTCATAGAAAGTGAAGTATGTGCATGCTTGGAGATGCTGCATGCTTGGAGTATGAGTTCAAAGAAATGGAACAATCATCAACAAGTTCCTGGCTGTGTCCCATATGGAAGCAGGATACTTGCAACCTCAAAGTGGTAAATTCCACTCATTAAATTGCCTTTAGAAAGAGTTACAAATCACTGCTTTTGAGCTCATCTGGGAGCTCCACAAAAGCGACTTTAGAAGGTCTTTATCTTCATTGGAAAAAGTTCTGGTAGACTTCCATGAGTTTAATCACAGAATGGCTTGTGTTGGAAGGGACCTTGAACTTCATCTTATTCCAACCCTGACAGGGGCAGGGACACCTTCTGCTCTCCCAGGTTGCTCCAAACTCCATCCAGCCTGGCCTTGGACACTTCCAGGGATCCAGGGGCAGCCACAGCTTCTCAGCTGTGCCAGGGCCTCAGCATCCTCATATGGCTGTACTTGCCCCTTCCCCTCATTCCATGGCAGGAAATCAGTATTTTATAGTGATAGCATGAAGAAAACAGGCTCCTTGCTCCACAGTGATGGAAACCATATTCCCCAAAGCTCCTTCCCAAGACCACAGTAGGAGTTGCACTGGAAATACCTGAATTTGTAAATGCCATATAGAGTTATACAACAACTTTCCTGAGTTTCTTCTGCTCTCATTAAGGATTTTTTGGTTGTTTTTTTTTTTTTTTTTGCTTGGAGGGGGTTCTTAAAATCCTGATGTTGCTGGCCTTGTGACAACACGAGAAAAGTTGCTGCCCCTTTACTCTCACCCAAACTCAGGCAGGAGAGGCAGAGCTGTAGTTCCTGCATCAGTTTGCAGCCCACTTGTGCAGGCTTAAGTGGTTGATGTAGTTAGGGCTCTTACCCTAATGCGCCAGCACTCAGCTAAATGGAACCTATGATCTCCTCTGAGGTTCATCCATCATTATTCAGAACCTCTGCTTTGTGCCGTCATGCGGGCAAACGCTTTCATGTATTTATTCATCTCATTGTAAGAATTTCTGCAGGCATATGCAGACCACTAAGGCCAGCAGTGATTAAAGCCATGCAGTCTTGAGCAGATGTAGACACTTTAGTTCGCCCTATTCATTCTGCTGAAAGAGTCTAAATCAAGTATTTTCGGCACCAGGAAGAGAGCTCATCTGTTGCTGAAGATCGCTGCTCTCCCCAAATATCTTTCTTAATCGTTGTCTTGTTATAATACTTGCCTGTTCCATAATTCCTGTTGTATAGAATGGAGCAGTGAAAAGGATGCTGGACTTTTCTCACATTCACTGTGTTTGGGTGACTATAGGTTTTAAGGAGCTAATGGGAAGGAGCTGTGAATCCTGGAAAAGGGAAGAAATTGTATGGCTTTGATAATTCGTTACTTTCCAAAACAGCAGAGCTGTGGAGAGAATTCTCCTCTCCATTTTGTGAAACAGCATCCGTGGAGAGAGAGGATTCAGCCAAAATAATTTTAATTTTAATAGGTGATAAAATCCAGGCTGAAACTGGCCTGTGACACACCGAGCCGCTATTTGCAGCAGCGCACTTTTAACCGCAGCCATAAAACATGTTTTTCGTCTAAGGAGCATTTCTCTACTTGGTTAATTTTTGTGAGCCTTTCATTTATACAGTAGGTCATCCTCCCAGACAAGCTTTCTGCTGGCCCTGGAGCTCCAAAGGAGCATTTGATTCTCTGCTTGGACCCTGTCCTCTACCTCTGTTCCTTGCCAGCCCAATTAGCCTTACACTGCATGGCTGTCAGTAGCCTAACTACCTTGGAGCCATCAGATTAAAGTTTCCCTTTCCCAACTACTCTATTCATCAGGCACCCAGCACAGCCAAGGTTTGTATAACCTGCTATGCTGAGCCCTCCCACTCAATTGATTTCTGATCCCTAATGAACCATAGGCTGATGGACAATTACTCATCTTGCTGAGACATGTGGGGACTGTTAAAGGCAGGGTACTCAGGAGCTTGTGAAACTCTGTGCTTTCTTATTTAACATTAGCTGTAATTTCTGACACAGGAAGGATTATAACAGGATCTGCTAAACATCAACCAGACTATCTCGCTAATGGCTAAAATGGTTTTTTAAAAAACTCTCAGTCCCTTTATTATTTACTTGCAGATAAACACGTAACAATGAATTTTAACAATCTGGTACATTTAGAAGAAAAGTTACAAGCCCCTGAAATACCCCACGGTGGAATATGACATTAATAGCTCAAAGCAGCTCAGCACTGCTAATGTGGACTGTTCTGTGTTGGACTGTAACTCAGATGGATACAATTAAAATAAGAGTATGATTATTGCTGTTACTGTACTGTGTTATGACTGCTCTGAAGTGCTTCAGCAGCCTCAGTCAGTGCTTTTAAGCAGGGCTTTGCCACACTGAGTGTGTTAAATCTTAGCCCTGATGTGTTGATGAGGATAACGATTGGAATATTAGAAAAATCATCTATTCCTAGACTTAAGCACTTTAATAATTAGACAGCTAAATTTGTTATCCCCGGGGTCATAAAACTCCTCAGGGAAATAAATTATTAAAATCTCCCGGTTTGTAAAGGGTAAGGTATGTGATCCATGCTGCTTTGGAAAGAAATGGCTTCAAAAATGTCTGTCTGACTTTTGCCTCACTTGGCTTGTTCATCCTTTACAACCAATGACATCATTAGAAAACGCACCACTCATACCAGTGATTTCACTTCCAGTTTAAGGAATTGGCCTGTAAAAAAATGACAGAAGGGATGGACAAATACATAATTTCAGAAGTAGTTGTGTTATAAACTGATTAAAATAACAAGAAAAACAGCAAGGTAGTTTAGCAGCACACTTCTAAGTTCATCATGTGAATAGAAATATTTGCCGTCTTTATCTTCTGAGAAGATCATATGGTCTGATATACAAGTAATTTAGGGTAATATTACTCGTGTAAATAGTAGGGACAAACGGGAGAGTGATTTTTATCTCATTTTCTGGTTTCTTTCCCATTTTCTCTTCCAACCACCTATCTGTAGATGGTTGAAGTCTGAAATGGTTTGCCTCACAACCTCACTGTCCTCCTTGAAATCCCTTATGCTCTTTTTCTCATTTTCCTTTAAGAGCTTTCCTGCAGACCTGAAACAATCCAATCCTTAAAACTGGGTGCTCTGTTCTTATACAGAGGGCACGATCTTAAAGACTCTGAATGTGTCTTCATTTGTGCTCTTAAAAAGCCATTATGGCTATTGCTATTTTTAATTATTTATAGGGGTCCCTATAGATGGATACTGTAACATGTAAATAGTTAAGTTGATGACCCTTCCCCAGCAATACTGGCTTAAAACTAAAATATGAGATAATGAGAATACAGCACCTCATGGAAGCAAGTAAGAACAGAAGTAGGGAGAAACAAAACTAATACTTTTCTTTGGGTTAATATTGAACATGTTTTGGAAATATGGAATCCCAGCATAGTTTGGGTGAGAAGGAACCTGAAATTCAATTTTCTTCCACACCCTGCCATGGGCAGGGACTCCTTCCACTGTCCCAGGGTGTTCCAAGCTCCATCCAGCCTGGCCTTGGACACTGCCAGGGATCCAGGGGCAGCCACAGCTTCTCTGGGCACCCTGTACCAGGGCCTCCCCACCCTCACAGCCAGGAATTTTTTTGTAATCTCTCATCTAACCCTGCCCTCTGTCAGATTAAAGCCATTGCCACTTGTCCTATTACTACATGAAAATACTTGGAGCATTTCAAAAAAATTTAAATATGCATGAAAAAAACTTCTTGAATTATTTCTACCACCTTTTCTTATCCATTTCCTCAGTTTCTTGAAATCCATTTTAAGACTGAGAGCCAAACCTACTCCCTGTTGTGCCAGCCTTTTACTCTCTAGTACACCGTCTTGTGTCTATTTTAAATCTGATTTGTCTATGGCAAATTATTCTTATTCCATTTGTTTTTGTGTTGACATCTTCCTTTAGGGGATGATCCCTATCTTTGGTGCTGTATCCTCAGCATGGCTGGATCCTAGACTCCAGCATCTTTCTTTTGGAGTAAAAAGGCAAAGTAAAAATCTTCCCTTCTATTATTGTCTTCTATTCCATGTCTGAAGAGTAGCACTCACTCTTCAGATTGAATTGATGCTTTTACAGATGTCAGAGTTGCTTTTCCTGAAGGAAAACACTTTATAACTTCATTTTGTCTCATAGTCAGAAGGAACACTCCCCTTGTCCCTCACCACCCCTCCACCATTTCTCATCCTCCTCTCAGATCATGCATCTGGCCACATCTGGGCAACAAGACAGCTGTGCTTAGGCTAAAACCAAAATTGTATAAGGAATGGGCAAACAGGATTGCCCCCCAAAAATACATGAAAAAACTATGTCCAAAATGAAAACATTGTTTTTTTTAATGTGAAAAGTTTCTTTAACATTTATAAAGGATTTTGAAGGGGGATGTGTTTGGTTGCTTATTTTTCCATACTCGCTATTTAAGAAAAAAACAAAACTATTTCTGCCTCTTGTTTGGGCTCTGAAATTGAAGTGCTTCAATGGCAGGGCAGAAAGCAAGACTAATGTTGCTTCCAGAAAAAAGAAATTTCTGCTCGATGTTGTTAAGACCTCAGAAGTTTAAAAATTGAATTTAAAAACAGCCTACTGTTTGTATGATTTTTGATTTGTCATTGATTTGTCCCTTTTAAATCCTCTATTTTATTTTATTTTATTGGGACTGGTGGGCAAATGTCAATTGCAATTCTGGTTTACTCCCTAATATTCCCAGAAAATCATGTTGGATCATGAGGAATAACTGGCAGGTGTCCTGGATGATGTGGTGTCTGGCCTTTGTGTATGACAGCTTCCATCCCGGAATTTCTGCCTGTGTGGGGTATAAATATGTGGTCAGCACCAACCCTCAGACTGGGATCAAGCTGTGCTGCTTGAACTCCTCACTCCTTTTTGGTTGGAATCCTTCTGATTCGGGCAATCCTGGAAACCAAAAGGGTTTAGCAACTATGGTGTCACAGGTGGAATGTGCTTATTTGTCATTTTAGGGGTCTTTTTAATGTTTTTATTCTGGCCGGAGGTGTAGGGAAGTGATAGCAGGAAATCTTGTTTTCACCTGCCTGGAAGGAATTCTAAGCCCAGGATAATCGTGGTGATCAGCACCAGATTCAAAGCAAATATTTTGGTGCCAAAAATCGCTCTTGTAAAAGTAAAGCTGCTCTGTGTCATCAACTCCTGCACTTACCAACAAAATCCTGGCCATAAGAACCTTTCATTTGTTTTTGTTTCTTCTCTTTTCAAAGATTGTCTATATTCATTCTCAGTTCAGGCTGTGCTGCACGTGCTGAAAATAAAACCTGTACCTTATACCCAAACTTGCAAACCAAAGGTAATCATTGCAGAATTATTGAAACGAGAATAACATTTTTATACAGCAGATATACTGAGAAGTGAGTGAAGCTAATGTTTCACAAACCATCATCAAAAATTACTATAATTACGAGTGCATTTTGGAGCTATTTTATAGGATATGCTACCTTTTTTCTCACGTAAGAATAAGGAATGAAAATTTATTTGAAAACTGACTTTCACACCATCCTGGTGGGAGTTCACTATCCATGGTAAGAGAACTGAGTTAAAGGTCCCAGTCAGGGAGAACTGGATTGAACCTGTTTTGAAATGTGAGTTTTGGAGGCGCTGGATGGGAAGGCTGCAGGATCAGTAAAAGGCCAATAATGGAGCTTTTCTCCTGTCTGGGGCACAGTGAGGGTTTCAGGGGTACCTGCATGCACCTGGTGGAGATGGAAGCCCTGGAATACCTGAAGGAAAAAGGATGCCTTTTCCTGGTTATTTACTAATTCCATAGTGAAGAGTTCCACCGCACATTTCTAGATCAGCATAATTTTCCTCCTTCTCCCATCTGACACAGTCTCAACACTCACTCTCTCTCAGCTGTGTCTCCTTTCCTCTCTCATTCCTCCACCATCTGCTCCACATGCTTTCCCATAAATTCCTGACTTGGCCTCAGTTCCCCAGCTCTGAGCTTATCTGTCTCAGGGTTACACGCTGGAGCCATCAGAAAGGCATCCCAGAACTTTCTGTGTAAAATGAATAGCGATGGCAAAACCTCCAGAGGAGTTTGGGAGGTCTCTCGAGGGGTCAGAACTTAATTTCTTGTTTATTTTGAGGGGTTTTTGTGGTATGGGAGGACAAGAGAGGTGTCAGGAGTTAACAGAAGTTTACATGATTAATGTTCTCGTGTTTTGAATGTTATTCCCAGAGTGGATTCAGATGGAGGAAATTAAAAATAACAATAAAAATATTACCGAGTTCTCATTCCTATTACAGATAATTTTTTTTTCTTTCCCACAGCCACTTCTTTCTCTTTCTTTTTAGGAAAAGTCCTGTTTCCTACAGAGAAATTACCACTACCCCATGCCCCCAAAAAACCCCAAAGAAAACCCCAAACAAAAAATGGATTCACTTAGAATACTTTATTTTCTGAACTTGGGTATCTCTGCTTTGAAAGATAGAACTATCAAAATAGAGGGGAAGTAAGAAAATGCATTTCAAGCAAATATAAAGGTTAATTAATTTCTGTTACTCAGCTGGCAAAGAGGACCCACATGGTGGTACTGTTAAGAATGGAGATAGTTTTAAGTACATTATGCATCCATGCTTTGGAAAATTTTAAAATCCAGGGAAATACAATTCCTACCCTGTCCTGAAATCCAGGGAAGTACATTTCCCAACCTCTTCAAGCTCTACCTTCATTTGTGGTTGCTCTAGGAACTGATGATGTTTGTCATGTGGTAAAAGTACCTCTGACTCTTCAAGCTGGAAGTGTTTGGATTCTGTTCTGAACCAGAGCATGTTATGGGAAAACCACCATTATCTACAGTGGCTCTTTGCCCCCAGTACTGCTGGAAATTCAGAAAAACAGGGCTGATTTTAGTGTAAACCAAGCACAGAGTCTTAGAATTGTTTTGGTTGGGAGGGGCCTTCAAGACTCATCCCAGCACCTCCCACGAGATCAGGGAGCTCCAAGCCCCATCCAACCTGGCCACGATATCAAACCTAATTTATTGTACTCTTCAGTATTTGTCTTTAGAAATGACACACTGATTTTTTGCCTTTGCAGGATTGTTAGAGCAGTAAAGGCAAAAATTAGTATAATTAAGGCAGAAACAAATTGCACAGCTCTGTGCAGCCCTGACATCCCATGCCCCTCACTGCACTCCTGGTCCTTGTGTTGGAGCCATCCCAGCTGGAGCCAATCCTCATTGCCCAGGGATGTGGCCGAGCTCCTGCTGCAGCTCTGCCATCCCATGGTCACCCTGCTGGATTTCAGTCCTGGACTTGTCAGTGTTTAGGAAGCTGTAGGTTTCTAAATGTGAGTTCCTTAACCAGTGTGTGGGTTCGTTGTGGGGCACTGGGAATCCCAGGAGGGGTCAGGCTGGAAGGGACCTCAGTGTGTCACTGGTGCCACCTCCCTGCTCCAGCAGAGCCATCCCAGAGCAGTGGCACAGGATTGTGTCCAGATGGGTCTGGAATGTCCCCAGTGAGGGACACTCCACGCCCTCTCTGAAAAATCTGTTCAGGGCTCAGGAAAGTTCTTCCTCCTGTCCAGGTGGGACTTCCTGGGGTCAATCCCTGGCTCAGGAACTTCCTGAGCTGTGCTTGGAGCCCTCCCTGCAGACAGGGACAGGGAGGGATGAGGTCCCCTCTCAGCTGTGTCCCCTCTCCAGACTGAGCAGCCCCAGCTCTGTCAATATTTTCTCCTGCACTCGGAGAAAGTGCTGCTCCCTCTTGCTGAGGGAAGCCAAGCTAATAAACAAAGAGTTATACCAACATTAGTTAACTTTTAAAATAATAATAGACTTGTTGATTTCTGAGATGGAAAAATCATTAGGTGTGTGTACCTAAGAATAAGTCAACTGAAGGAATAACCAAACTCTCCCTGAATAATGTTTGTATCAAAAGCTTCACTCTGTCCTTATATCAACTCCACAAACAATAGATGTGCATCACAGCATGTCCAGAAGGTCATGAAACAGGCATGTTTTGCCCAGATAAAATGAGCTATCAGATATTGGAAAAAAAAAAAATTCTGGAATTGATCTTTTGTGGCTTCTGTGAGCAAGAAACAAGGTTATATTAATTTTAGAACCATCTGAGCTTTGGGCACTGACTTTCATTGGCTGAGATGTTAATATTTTATGTGAGCCTAAAGCATGCCCAATTAAAGTGAGATCAGAAACGTCCACAAGTATATTCAAAGAAAAGCATTAGACTTTTAGACAGTGCCATAAATCCCCATGCCAAAAAGCTACAGAGGGAGAACGTTAAGGGTCTGGCAAATAAAGAAATAAATAAAAGCTTGGAATGTCATTCCTGCAGCTCAGGCAAGTCCCGTGGTGTGAAAGCAAAAAAAAAAAAAAAAAAAAAAATCCTTTAAAATAATTGCTACATGCTCCAGCTGGGCAGGAGCTGGTTTAGGGTGCCACAGGACAGGGAGCAGCCCTGAGATGGAGCTCAGAGTGTGGCTGTCTGATGGTGGGGCTGGTCCTCAGCAGGGAATCAGAGCCAGGGAATATCCTGAGTTGGAAAGGATCCACAGGGATGATCCAAGTGCAGCTCCTGGCCCTGCACAGACACCCCAACAACCCCACCCTGTGCCTGAGAGCCTTGTCCAAACTCTCCTGGAGCTCTGGACTTCTCAGAACCTGCTCAGCCCCTGCCTCAGAGCTGAAGGTAATCCTGACTATGGAAACTACAAGATGCTGGCCATTCTATCCACTCTCCAAAATGAAGATTCTTGCTATTTCTAATTCCACCCCCCGTATTTCTGCAAGCTCCTTTTTGATTTCCTGAGGTATACAAGAGTTAACCTGGGTGTGCTGCAAGCTCAGCAGCTGTGTTAATCTCTAAAGGGTTTTTGTGGGCCCCTGCACTGCTGAGCCTTTAAAGCAGCACTTTGAAAGGCTCTGGAAAAGTTTGAGTTGGGTGGAAAAGGCTGTTAAAACTATGGCCAGTTCTTGTAATTCTTGTTAATAAATTCCCTTACTGTCCCTGCTGCCCAACATCTTTCCCCTCCATCCCTTCCTGGAGGGCTCACCTGGATCCATTTACCTGTGATGCTGCTCCATACTCAGGTTTCATCACCTGATTTTGGGTCCCAAACACCAGCTTTCCCCTAAAACCGCTTCCCCCTGAATTTTCTCCGTTTTGCTGCTGAGCTAATTCAGGCCTGGCATTGCCCTGGTTGTGCAGACCTGCCCTGGAAAACAGGGAAGCAAGACACAGATTTTACAAGTATTAAATATATTTTATCTAAAAATCTGCTGTTGTTGTCTGCATATGCCTGTGCATCCATGGCTCTGTTTAAAAGATTGGAAACAGTGTCTGGACTTTCTACAGAAAAGATCTTTTTATCTATTCAACTAAATATATATATATATTGTTTATGGTCCCTCATGCAGTTTTGTGAGCAATACAGATATTTAACAGGTTCCTGTCTGCATTCTGGTGGGCAGAATTTAATAATTCTGTGATAATTATCTCTGGGCCTGGGGGCTGATCTGGATTTCAGGTGTCTGTTCTCCCATCAGCTCTGCTCCCTCTTCCCCTGAGCCTTGCTCCAGACACCACTGCTGCTCTTCACACTGCTCCCCTGCAGACCAAACTCCTAAATAATCATATTCTCATGGAAAATTTGGGGTCTTGGGCATGGAATAAATCCACAGGAGTCTCAATTTTCAGTTCTGTGTGACTTAGGTGCATTAAAAAATTGTCATTTGGAGGGTTTTTTTTGGTTATTAGGTGGGTCTTCTTTGTTTTTTTCTTTTATTGATGTTTTGTTATTTTTTTGTTTGTGAACATCCACTCTTGGGATGAAAATCCTTGTCTACCAAGTGTCCACACAGAGCAAACTGCTGTGAATTAATCAGGGTGGTTGAACCATTTTAGATGAAGCAAAAAACAGAACTGTTCTTTCTTTTTTTTCTTTATTTCCTTTTTTCTGCATTCCTCAAACCAAACATAAACTTTTCTGAGGTTTCTGAAAGTTTTGAAAACTTTCTGTGTTTGTTTTACACATTTTCACATGCCTTTATGCTTCCTGGTCGTTCTCTGGCTCTGTAAGGAGAAAAAAAATAGTGTATAAAGAAATGCCTGGTATTTGTTGGTAACTCTCATGGGAATTTTTCCCTTTAAGTATTCAGCCCTTTTATCCTCCTGTTCTGTATCCATGGTCAGCTCAGCATCATGGAGTTGGTGATTATTGTTAGATGAAACTTGAATAGTACCTTCATTTGGATATTTATTGGCTCATTATAAAGCTTATATGAATTATTATGGAGTTATGGAATCTCTTAAGCCTCTTGTGAGGGAAAGTTATGCTTGTGTAAAATTATATTTGCTTTTGTTACAGCAAAAAAAATCACTGTTTCCTAATTAACAAAGAGCCCTGGAAGCAGATTTGCTGAAATTTTCTTGACACAACCCCCAAATCTGCTCATCTGAGGGTTTTTGTAGTCAGAAAACTTGGGTGAGCTTGTTTAAGTTTAGAGTTGTTGTAAAGAAACTTGTGAGAGTGTTTTGTCCAGAGTGAGAGAGAATTCTTGGCTGCATGCAAACTACAAGGATCATTTCCACATTTGGTTCTTGATTTTGGTTTCATTAGACACTGAAAGTAGGAAAGGTGGGAAGGTGTCCATCCACCCCTGCTCTGCACTGAGCCAAACACGAATCATTCACTCTAAGAGTGAAAATATTTCATGCATTTTGTGCAGCCAAACAAACAAACTCAGTCACTAACAACCTGAGTCAATTCTGAGTAATTGATTTAGGGCTGAAAGGCTTGTGTCCTATTACCAATCCCTTGAGCTATGCAGTCCCTAGAGAGGGAAATTATTGTGTTTTTCCATCCCCTGTCTGCTCACATGAGCAGACAAAGCAGGGCAGAGGAGTGATGTGACACACACGTCTGTTCTCATGTATCAAAGCAGAGCTGTGAGGTCCAGTTTTGTTCTGGTTTTATCTCTAACCATGTCAAAGGACCTTCAATAAATAAGAAATACAATTTGCAGTTGTTTGGAGTACGAGAAAGTCTTGAGTAGGTCCCTTCACTCTTCAGGTATTGGAATTTTCTTTATGTTTTTTCTCATCTGCAGCATTCCCAAGCCTCAATGAAGGTCTAATCCTGGCCTGGATTTCTCAACATCCACACCAGTGGTTTGTGCTTTGCCTGGGTGCTTTAGCACATGGACTGTGCTCTCCTCAAGGACTTCAGGACTCATCAGATGCTGGATCTTGGCTTGCCCAGGCACGGGAGGAACACAGTGGGTCTGTCCTGATGTGTTCATAAGCAAAGGAAAAAATTCAAAGCAAACATATGAAAACACCCAATTCTTGCCTCCTTGCAAATGTCTATCATGATTTAAACCACCACTTCAGCTTCTTTGGTCTCATAGGTTATAATTTCCTGTTATCAGGGTAAGGATGTTTTAAACAGCTTTTTGCAGATGATTAGGTATTTGCTGATCATTCAGGACAATTTACAAAGATAAATATATGTTAAATGGGTTTCTTGTTAAAACCAATGTACAAGTAACCCCTCGAGGCCAGACAGTAATTACTCCTAATAACAAATTAAAGCATTACCTACTTCTTTTCCGTTTTTCATTTTGAAGAGGAAATTACCTTACAGAACTGAATGGATGCAAAACTACAGGTTCATATTTTATATAAGGCCACTAAAAATAAGAAAGTAAAAAAATGAAGGGGGTAACACACCTAGGGAAAGGAATGGTCTTGACCACTTTTATTTTTGCAGTGATCCTGTGTGGATTTTGAAGATGCCATCATAGGCTGGGTCTGGCTGTGCCTCTGTTCACTCTCAAAGCAAAATTGTGGCTCCTTCCAGGGCTGGTCTGGGGGGTCATTGCTCACAGCATCTACCACTGCCCCCATCCACCAGCCAGACCCTTGGGGCCCAGAGAAATCTCTTTAAAAGCCCTTTGCTTGTTCAAATCAAACCACAGAATTGGCTGGAAATGGCTCAGCCATTGGGTGTTAATTTCCCCCCAAATATTTGCTGAATGGTGCTGTCACATCCTGGTTGTCTTACTTATGGTCTCTCCTTAAATTTACCAAATAGGTTCAGATTGTGAGTGTCATGAGTATAAAAGAAATGTTCTGTATTAATAAATGATGGCAGGAGAGCTGCAGATTTCAGGGAGCCTCTCTGAGGTTCTCTGTCCATGGTTTAGTTGTTGACCTGGGAGTTTCTGGGATACAAGGATGGCAAGGATGCTGTGCTCCTCTCCACTAGTCAGCAAATTGTCCGTGGAAAAGGACTCCCCAAATCTTCAGAGTTTTGAAGGAATAAATATCTGAGATAGAGTGTCTCTCACAGCTTTCCTATTGTTATAATTTCTGCTGAAATTCAGGGCAGTGCACACCTCCTGGTGAATCAGAGCCCTGTGTTGGATACACTTCCTCCTGAGTCAAGCTCATCTCCTTTGCTTGGCTCATCTCCTTCATTTATGTATAACAACTACTTCAGATGTTTCTGAAGACTCTATAGAATTTGTTATGAGCAAGACATTTTTTTCATGAGTTTCTGACTTTTCACTTAAAAAGCCTTTTCTATCTGGGTCTTGCCATCTGTTTGCAGAGCTGTCTTGCTAGACACACATTTTAGGCAATTCCCTGTGGCTTCTGAACCCAATTGCATCTTCCCAGCTCTGCCAGAGCCTGTCCCAAAGGCTGGGTAAAACTTATGTGTACCTGGAGATCTTGGATAAATAATTCATCCCCATGTACTCACTGAGGTGCTATTTGTGATAAGAGGCTTGGCTTGGAATACACAAATATTGTTAAATTCAGTTTTTCAACTATGGGATTTCTTAAATAGTCATTTCCCCTCCTCCTTAGCTGAAGTTTTAACAGGACTAAGGTCTTCCCAAAAGTTTGGTTCTCGTGGTCTCCATGTGGATACAGCACAGAAGGCACCTGGCAGTGAAATAGTAATTCCTTGCAAGTTTTATTTGGTGACAGAAGAACAGAGGCAATACATTTGTTTGCATAGTGCAAGGTGCTATCTCTCAGGAAAAATACTATAAAACAACTCTCCAGCATCCGCTTTCTAATATTGTACCTTATTTCCAATTGTGGAACTAAAGATAATGGTTAAATAGTTTGCTCCAGAGTAGGAAATTCAGGTTTCCATCTCATAAAGGCTTGATTTTGAACTGCAGGATCCTCAGAACTAATTTGTCTCTCTCTGAAATATTAGTGTTTTAAAGGATGTTTGAGAAAGCACTTAGAAATATGTCTGTGTATCTGGTCAGTTCTTCCCAGGAAAACTGGAATTAACCTGCATTAATGAATTACAGTGTTGTGATCAAAAAGTCCAGATGAATCTGTGTCACACGTAACACAATTAGTTATTTTCTCAGTTTGTCTTCAAATGTACCATTTTGTTTGGGAATATTGCAGATATATGTCACTCATTATTGATAGATTTGTCTGACTTCCTGTCAAATCTATGTACATTGACAAAAATCTATTTTGTTGTTTTTGTCACAGAAATCTATATTGGCATTTTTCCCCATGGAGATTTGGCTAGTCATTGTCAGCATGAGGTGCCAGCTAGAGCTTTTACTGTTTTTATTGTGCCAGCTGCTTTCTTGGCTTCAAATCTTTTGGTTCAGATTGTAAATGGGGGCGAGACATCCATATCTAGCCAGCGTGCTCGATGGAATATGACAGGGACTTGATTTTTCATTTCTTGCTGCCTTTCTTAGTATTAGTATGAGATGACAAGGATGGCTTTATCTTCTGACCAGCAGAGACGGTGGAGGAATGGAGCCTTGCATGTACAAGGGCCATGGGAAATGTTAAAATACAATTTTTTTTTTTTTTGTCTTTTACTGCTCATTCCTACTGTGGGTTACTTGGTTGATCCTTTTTTTTTTTTTTTTTTTTTCTTGTGAGGATCTCTGAAGACATCTTGGAGTTGAGAAAAAAAAATAATTTCCAAGCCTTTTGGCTAATGTTAAGTCAGGATTGTTGC
This sequence comes from Sturnus vulgaris, assembly GCF_052056855.1. Taxonomy (NCBI): domain Eukaryota; kingdom Metazoa; phylum Chordata; class Aves; order Passeriformes; family Sturnidae; genus Sturnus; species Sturnus vulgaris. The sequence goes on along the minus strand of NC_142249.1, from coordinate 39,059,959 downwards.
ATTCTTTTCATAATTGTTTTGGCCCAAATTGTTATAACTGAGCACACACCCTCTAAGAAATCAGGTCTTTCTGAGGTGTTTTTAGTTTGTTTGGAGGCATCCAGGATCACCAGCAAGCTTGACAGGGTAGGATTTAGCTAATAAATAGTTCACATTTTAAGCCAAATTAGGGCTTTTTTAAAAAAGCATTGGCAGCTTCTGCAATCGTAGCACAAATCTTGTGATATTTGCTATTGTCCCTAAAGCCCCAATGGCTGCAGTAAGGCTGTTAATCTGAACATGTAGCCCTTTATGAAGTATTTTTCCAGCCCATGTGTTTCTAAAGAAAAAGCTTAAAACCAGGAACCCCGTTAGAGCCGAGCAATGAAACCCAGCACAATTCCTGAACCGCTTGGGTTTTAAAGCCAGCCTGGCTTTCTGCATCCTGGCTCGTGGTTTTGAAATGCTGAGGGCTGGTTCCCGGCTTGCAGTGGGTTATTTCAGCCTCATTCAGGGACTGTGCTGTATTCCAAAGCCTGGGGAGGGCAGGATGGCACCGAGGACAAGACCCCAGCTGTCCCCACGGGTCCCCACCGTGGTGTGGCTGCAGGCTGCAGGAATCCTGATCCTCCTCTCCACCAGCCACAGGGAGACTGCAGGACGTGCAAACCCCACCAAGCTCAGCTTCCAGGTGTGCCAAGGTGCCACATCAGCACGGGCTTGGGGCTGGCCGAGAAGTCCCCAGAGTCCCCATCAGGCTGAAGCCACTGCTGCCACAGCTCCTGTGCTGCTGGTACCCAAGGTAGCTTGATTAAACTTGGATGTGTAGCCACATGCTGTAATCATTCCCTCAATGACTGCAAATTTGGCCTTGTTGATCTTTTAAATCCTTGCATTTTCAGCGTGCCAGTTCGCTGTAAATCACAGACATTCTCCATTTTCTTTATTTGATTCCAGAAAGCTGTCTGTGTGCTGAAAACAAGTCTTTGAAAAATGCTCGTGTATCCTGCTGTCCTCTTCTACTTGGGGTGATTGCATAATTAACCTGGCCAAGTATCAACCATACAAGAGTTGAATGCATCCCAAGTTCAATTGGGGAGGTTTTTACCATAAGAATGTGCCTGTCCTGAGACTAAAACACAGGTTAGATTTCCAAGTTTCTGAATATTGCTCAATGAAAGAAGAATATGTTGCCCATGAGAGAGAAGGGAAAAAAAAAAAATCAAATGGTGGTGTAATCTATAATCAAAAGCCCTAATGGGCACAAAGCATTTTAGAACAAAGGTTTGCTGAATCTGCAAGGATAATAAAAGTGTTAAAGTCTGAGCAGAGAAACGTTCTTATTTACTAACGTATAAGAAGGTTACTAAAGCACAGATAAAAAGCTCACAGAGCAGACAAAGCTCTCTGAATCCTTTTTCTTTTCCTGCAGTCAGATATGAACATATGATACATGAATATTTATCAGAACAGCAGATAACTAGTAGCTACAGTTGGATTTAAACTCAGCAAACCATGGCTTGCAGTTTGTGCTCACAGGGGCTTCGTGCAAGTGTGTTTTATTCCTTTTTCTTTTTTTTTTTTTTTTTTGCTCGCTGTTTTTGTACTCTGTATATGCAGTCTTGTCTCCCCTAAGCTGTCTTTTGATTCTAACTGAATGAACCTAAAAATACAGCGAGGATCTTCAATACAAAACCTCCAGTGCATATCAACTAAAGGCTGACAAGGTTTTCTACGCTCAGGCTTGACAAGACTGACTTTCAAGCTGTATGTAGTCAAATCCAGAAATCTCCAGATTTAGACCCAGCTTCCTCGTAACTCTCTTCAGGTTATGTTGAAACATTTATGAACCTCCCAGAGCCTCGTCTTGCCTCAGTTTTGTAACAGTGTCTGCAAGCTGGTGATGCAACCGCAGTTTCACACTGATGTAGCTGCAACTCCGCATCTGCTACCCGCAATTTTGGACAGCCGAAAATTGGAGGTTCTGCACAGAAAAGGGGGGAGCTGGTTTATTCCCATCCCTGCCCATAGGTAGAGGAATAGGTGGCAATTACAGGAAGGCAGCTGTGCACTTGCTCTTTGCTTTTGTGTGCACCAGCATCATGGGCTGGCTCCAAAAAAGATGCCTCCAGAGCAGAGAAATGGGAGCACTGAGGATGTGGGATTATAAAGATATCTCCAGAGCAGAGAGATGGGAGCAATGAGGGTATTGGATTATAAAGACACCTCCGGAGCAGAGAGATGAGAGCATCGAAGGTGTTGGATTCAGAAAACACCCCTGGCAGTGAGAGCAGTGAGCTGGGAACTATTACAGCTGGGGATGACCATTCACTGACCAAGTTTTGCCAAGCTCAGCCTCATTTGAACCCTAAAAGCTACAAATGCAAGGAAAGGAGACTGGGGTTGGGTTGATGGTCATAAAACCACAGAATGGTTTGGGTTGGAAAGAACCTTAAAGTCCATCTTTTTCCACCTTCTGCTATAGGCAGGGACACCTTCCACTATCCCAGGTTGCTCCAAGCCCCATCCAGCCTGGCCTTGGACACTTCCAGGGATCCAGGGGCAGCCACAGCTTCTCTGGGCACCCTGTGTTGGGGCCTCCCCACCCTCACAGGGAAGAATTTTTCCCAGTCTTTAACATAACCCTGCTCTCTGGCAGTGTGAAGCCATTCCCTGTGTCCTGTCACTCCAAGCCCTTCTAAAACCTCCCTCTCCATCTTTCTTGCTGGCTCCCTTCAGGTTCCTGGGCAGCTGCAATCAGGCCACACAGTCTTGGAGGTCTTTCCCAACCCTCCTCACTGTAAGGTGTGACCCTCCTTTCACCTCCTTTTCCCCAGGGGTGTGTTGCAGCAATAACTTTTCCCCGTGCTGGAGGCAGATTTTGCAGAAGTGTGGCAGAGGGTGCAGGCGAGAGGTTAAAGCACCAGAGCTGGGGGCTCCTCATCACCCTGGTGCTGCCAGACCGATTTTATCAAGGATTAGCTTTGATTAAAGATCCTCAACGCTAATGTCAGAAAGGCTGCTCTGGGCCAAACCAAAATTCCCTCTAGCCCAGTAGCCTGTCTCCAGCAGTGGCCAGTTTGGGAAGCTGTATAAGAATAGGACTTTGGTATGCCTTGCTGGCTTTGGCTAAGTTGTGTTTTAGGGACTTTCTGAGTTTGCGGCTGGTGGGGGATGGCTGAATTTTAGGCTGATCATCCCTAAGCTTTTGTAATCCTTTCTGGAGTTCACCAGCGCTTTTTTGCCACTTTGTTTCTTAATCTTGGTTTGCTCAAGTGGAACGCAGGTTAATTGTTCTTCTGCAGGCTCCTTGTTTTGCTCAGTCTCTGAGCAAAAAAAAAGGCAGAAATGTGAAACAAAAACTATTCCCCTGTTACGGGAACATCTTTTTCAAGCTAAGCTGGGTTGGCTCCTGCTCTGGAGCCAGACCTGTAATGGCTTCTCTTTCACATAACAATACAAAATATTATTTTTCCTTTCATCTGTTGTTTTTCAGTTACTGCTTTCATCATAATATAGGCCAGGGCCTCCACAAAGGCACTACCAAGGGAATAGAAAGGTCACCAACATGGGATTTATTATTTGATCTATTCTTTTTATTACCGGGTAAAGTGGAGAAAAACTGCAGTTTTGAACCCAAACCTTTATGAACTGTCTAGTCAGAGAAGCAAGAAGAGTTTTGCACTCCTGGTTTGGAAAGTGTTGCTATGGTTCACATTATAAACGTGATGTAAAAACAAAAATTAAGAAAATATCTGTTTTCTGCTTTGGTTTCAGATACAGCTGAAATCTCTCAAGGGTCCAAGATACAAATCCACTGAGGGTTTTAAAGCAAGTAAAGCAATTTTGGCTTGGGTGGGATGTAGGTCATGTGCAACAACACATGAGAAAGCAAGGCATATGGCAGTATTTGCCCTGACCTAGAAGAGCCATAAAACCAAGGTTCAGACAGGACAAAGAGAGGAGGAAGAGGTATAAGAAAGGGGAAATCAGAGAGCATAGGAGAGGATTTACTCAGAGGTTAACTCAGGAGGGATGCATGTGTGGGGAATTTTTTCAGGGAAGGTGATAGGCAGACTTGAAGAGCTCGGAAATGTGAGAGGGGAGGGAGATATGCTGCATAATGTAAGAAAAATTGGCCGAGGTGTAGAGGGGAGAGGTTTTTATTCACAGTCTTAAAGTAAGATAAGGGTCATCTGATTCATCATGACCTGACCAGAACCAGCTAGGAGAGCTGGACTGGCTCCATGTGAGTCATTTTCCTGCATCCTGAGCCATTATTATTCTTATTGAACCAAGAAACTACGCTGCACTCACATGATAAGATTTTGGGGGGAAAGAAACAAGAGAAGCAAGGACATTTGGAGTTGGAGGATTTGGTTTGCTTACACTCAGCTGTCTCTTTGCCCAGGGTTGTGAAAAGGGATCTGCCACCACTCAGGAACCTCCTGCTCCTGATCCTGGCATCAGGAATGTGCCAGGAGCTGCACCTTGGGAAAGGTGGGGTCAGATCATGTAAATGCTGCTGAACTTTGTTGTCCTGGGAGCCCCTCCAAAAACCTGAATGCCAAGCTGAGCTCAGAGATGCACCCAAATATGCACATGTTTTTCGTGATGATTTTAGAGCTATGAGCTTCACAGAGGCACAGAACTCCGCTGGAAAAACTTTTCTTGTGACTCAGCACTTCACTTACACATGTGGACACAGAAGCATCTGAAAATCAAAACCCATGGCAAAACATCCAAACCAGGGTTTTTCAGAACTCAGAGAGGAAAAATATATTTTCAGATTCTGGTTCAAGTCTTTGGTTAGTTGGTTGTTTAACAAAGCTGGGTCACAAATCTGTGCAGTCATCTGGATTTCTGTGGGAATCATTTTTTGATTCTTGAAAGAAGATTTATTTTAAAATAATCTTTAGGCATGGGAAGCATTAGGCATTTACATTTTCACTGTGAAAAATGTGTAATCTTTGAGGATATATAAGGTGGTAAAACCCAGCAACTTCAGTGTTTTGTGGTTTTCAATTGGCAAGGGGTAGTGGGAAGAGGGCAAGGAAGGTCAGAGATAATTCAGGAGGGAAGAGCAATCTGTCTGGAGAGTGAGAACTCCCAAATTGATTGGTGTGGTCACACAGGTTGGGTATATCACCCTGCTCACCTCTGGAAGTAGAAAACCCCCAGAAGCTGAGTTTGATTGCCTGAGGCTTTGCCCATGGGACTGGATTGCTTGAAGGGTGGTTAGGGATACCTGGAGGGTTTTTTTGGGAGGTGGGGGATATCTGGGAATGCTTTCTGGGCCCCTGAGGTTGTCACCACAGGTCCTTGTGCAGATTTGCAGCTGCTGGCAGCTGCTGTGTGACAAAGAAGTTGATGAGCTGAAGTTACCCCAGGACACCTGTCAGGGAGCCTGGGGACCATCAAGGTGTCAGTTCTTGTCCCTTTTTTGGCTGCTGTGTTGCACTACAGGTCCCTGGGGGGTTATGGGAGGTGGGAAGGTAACAATTTGAGATTTCTCCTCCTTATCTGGCTGTGTTTCCCCCTGAACCAGCAGCCAGTGGGTTTTATCAGTTCTGCTCTGACTCAGCTTCTTCCTCCCCCTTGTTATCCTACCTGATGGTTCTGATTTCATAATCCCCTGTGTGGAAGAGAGGAGCAGACACAAAGCACCCAGAGCCTGTGCAGGCACAGATGCAGCACCAGGCCAGGGTGACTCAGAGCCCCATCTAAGGCACACAGACCTGAAATGCCCCCAGTTAACTGGGTGGGAGTCCTTTGGACCAGGCACTGGGGGCCAAGATCCTTCCTACTCCTCCTCTGCACAGCTGGAATGGGTTCAGTGCCTTTCTTTGATATAAAAATAGCTTTATATCAGTTTTTGTGGTCAAATCTTTTCCCTTCTCTGACTGTTACAGTGTTGTCAGTCACTGTCACCCATAGAAAAGTCTGAACTCTCTCTGTTAAGGCAGGAATATTTTATGGGCATTTATCCATGTTGCCTGTTTCCGATGAAAACCAAATTCATCTGCTGAGTCCATGCTACATCAAATTCCAGGCTGTGGGATCACATCTGCCCAGGGCCGTGGTGGAGTCCCCATCCCTGGAGGGATTTAAAGCCATGTGGATGTGGCACTTGGGGACATGGGATAGTGGTGGCATTTTCAGTGCTGGGGAATGGTTGGAATTGATGATGTTAGAGAGTTTTTCCAACCTAAACAAGTCCATGATTTCTCTGAGCATACACACCTGGAATGGCTCAATTCCTGGAATACAGTCACACCTGGATCCTCAGGGATTTGTGCACTTACCTTTCCACCACTACATGCTTCAAAGGCATCTGTTTTAGCACCAAAAAGAAGCTGCACCACACATTTATTTTAAGCTTTTAGCTGGCCAGAGTCTCACCAGTATTCTGTGCTTTGAGGGTGGGTGTGCAGCACTCAGGGTGTTTCTGCATGGCTCTAGGAAGATTTCCTGAGCTCTTTCAGAAAGCACATCTGCCCTTCAGCTCACCTTCTCTGGAGCTCTTCCACACCCACGGGATGTGATAGGCCAAAGCACAAGCCAAGGTCGTTATCACTAATATTTCTGTACAAACATATTTTTAGTTTTTCGCTTAGGGATCAGAGAAAAGGGAATATTAGGAGGGGAAGTAACTGGGAAAATGAGTAAAGATCCATAGCTTGAGTTTGCACAATTCCCAGCAAGCTTTAGGTTAAAGTATCTAAGGTTAAAAGAAACCCAGGATGCATCAACACAAGGACTGGTTTGAAGGATTTGACCTCGCAACATTAAATTCATTTGCCAAAAAAAAAAAAAAATCTGTGTTCAAAGAGTATGAATTCTGTATCCCAAAAGGAATCTTGCAAAAGGATATTTCTGAATAGGTGGCTCTCTCTGACACTGGTGCATTTGCTGCAAGTTGAAAATTCAAATGTATAGTTGATATAACAGTTCAAAATGCACAATTGACTTTAAAAGTGTGGAGAAATGGTTTAGTTTGCAAATGAATTATGGGCATGTAATGGCACATCTGTTCAAACATGCTTTCTTGGTGCAGTCTTTTCCAAGTCCTATTTCCCCTGTGGTAATTCACTTTGGGTGAGATTCTGCCATTTTTATTCATATTGTACAGTAGCTTGTTTTATGCATAACTCTGCTGGTATAATGAAGACAGAATGAAGCTAAAGTTTATATGAGAAAGGACAAAAAGAAGGGCATTTTTAAGACTTGTCAAAGATTAAACCCAAAGTTTCAGGTCACTTCTCTCCACATGAAGCTGCCTATTTATATATTCAGAATAGCTGACCAGCAACATTTGGGTTTTAATTTATTTTCACATAGCATTTGCCTTTGGGGAGAGATGGGGTTTTTTTGAGTGCTCAGCCCCAGAAACGAAAGCTTTGTCTCAGTTTAGAAGTGACTTGTGAGAAGCTGAGGATCCAGAACTTGATTTTGATCTAAAACGTAGCAGACAGTGCAAATCCCCACAATATGTCTTGTTAAACCAAATTCTGTGAGAATACAAGTCACAACTGATGGAAGGTCGTGTGCAATGTATCCAAGATGAGGACCTCACTCGTTTAATGAAAATAATTGCCAAGGGGACAAATTAATATTTTCTTTTAAGACCAATAATGGGGAAATTTGTTTTGTTTGTCTTGTGGATGTTGAAGTATTACCTGAAGACATTGTAAATTCAAGTTCAGCTAAAATACTTGAATTGTTATGGCCTTTAACTTGCCTTCATTATTGCTTCCCTGATCTATAGATTCATTTTATGCAGACCATATGCAGTTAAAAATAACTGGAGCTGTGATATTTTATATATGCCTTTGTAAGCATTTCCAACTGCAGAGGGATATTTTTTTTTATAAATACAGAAAACCCCAACAAGTTTTATGTTTTCATTTCACCTCTTCCCTTTTTATTTTTTATAGAAATGCTACAAAGGGGAACTTTTGATAAGTATTACCAGCAAAGCCCAGTGTTGCAACAGAGTTAAGTGCAGCAGAGTTTCTATTTAAGGTTACCTGGCACAGTCAGCTCAGCCAGATGTACTTCTGCTATTGGATAATCTCATTTGCTGACAATGTGCACTGTTTTTTGAAAAAATCCAAAAAGATTAAAAAAAAAGGAAGTGCCTAGGTGACTTTTATCCAAATCACACATATTCTTTTAGTTAAAGTGAAATGTGAGCCTGAATTTAGCCTTTAATTACATTTCCTTCCCTACCTCCAACAAACAAATTTTTATAACCTCTCCAATGAAGAAAGTCATATTTTGTGAATTACTTGCTTGGAAGCTTACCAGGAGCAAAAGTTATTTAGGAAATTTTCTATTATTTGTATCACTCACAGATTATTCTCTAGGTTCCCAAGTATTCCATAAGATTAATTATCCTTTTCAAAGAGTTCTGTGTATAAGTTTGTTTTTGTTTTAGAGCTTTTATCTGAGTTCCTATCTGGCAAATGGAAATTGTGCTTGTGAAGAAGGAAGCATAGCATGAAAGTAGGATCCATTGCTCTGAGTTTAGGGGATATATAATAGAGCTCTTACAACATGTTAGGGACTTAAATCATCTCAAAATCTTATTTTTATAAGAATCTGTGCTGTGCAAGCTGGGAGATAAATCAACAATAGGAAGAGAAGAGTTCTGTATGTATTTGAAGACATAAAATAGTATTGCTTAAGTGAAGCATTAAAAATAAGTATTACTTAAATTATCGTCCCTAATAAGATATGCCTGTCATTTTTTTCATTTAGCATTGGCTCTGAGGAGGCTACATTGTTCTGTCAGGATTAAAAGATGAAAAACCCATCCACATTTGAGCATGTGCTTAAACAAGCAAGACTAAGTATTAGATCTGAGTCCTCTATACCTTGAGAAGCATTTTTACAACTGGAAAAGTTGTTCAGCTCAGATAGTTCATCCATTTTCCAGAGCCTTTTAAACCTGAATAATATATTGAATGTCAGAACATTAAAAAACCCCTTTAACTATTGATATCTATTAGTTAATAGCAATATAAATTCAGCCATAAATTCAAAGAAGCAGATGACTTTATCCAAACAAAGATTCGGTGCATGGTTAAATTGTTAATATGACAGTGTTGACTCCTCAGTCATAACCCTATGGTGGAAGCATTTTTATTTAACATGGTCAGGGCTTTGAAATCACTGCAATGGTAATCAATACTGAGCAATTGCAAACAAAAAATTTTTTGAATGCATCCTTTGAACAAACAGCTGAAAAATATAAAACTAATTGTACAGAAAGAGCTGGGTGCAGGAATCCACCTGGTTGTAGGCTTGGAATATAATATCAACATATATTAAAGGAATTTATTTCCTCTATCAGCTGAGAAATCTTTGTTTTCTGATAAACTTGTGGCCATTTTATTCTTCCCTTTTGTGGACTAGTGAACAAGTCTCTGGCAAACACATTGGCAGGAAGCTGGTTTGGAAATTATCAGAGTATATGAGCAAAATTTTAAGTTGTCCATGAAACATTGATGCCACTGCTGTTTGCTGATTCTTTAAATGTGCTCACAGTAGCAGTTTTTGAACTGTTCTGTTTAATTTACACCAGGAATAAAATCAGAAACATGTTAATTATTGCATTTTTTTTTTAAGAGTGCACTGAATTATGACCAGTTTGGGTGAGCCCGTTCACAGGAGGGAATATCCACCCCGTTACCAAATTCTTAACCAAGCTTTACACATCCTACACCCCGGAAAGTCACAGATTAGACATCCCTCATGTTTCACAATCCTGTCCACCCTCTTTTACCAGGAAAGCAAGCCCTTTGGTCTTAAAATCACTTAATGTGGCAAAAGCGTATAATAAAAGAAAACAGAGGGAGGGAGGCTGGCAGGAAGCTCTTGATCCTTTTACAGAAACTGCCTGTTTGGCTGGGCAGAAGCTGCTGGAGAGCTTTAAACTTTCTTTTACATGCAAAGGCTCTTTGGCTTCTCTTTGGGGCAGACCAAAACCCTTTAGTTTCTAGCAGCTGCAGCCACATTTGCAGCATCCATGACCATTGCACTTGGGTCAAATACTGTTTAAACCATAAGATTGTGCTTCAAAGAGCAGGATCTCTGATTCTCCTCCATTTAGGACACTGCAACCTCTTCAATCCCTGAAGCAAATGGGGCTTGAGCATCTTAGTTCTTTAGAAAGAAATCTTTAGATCTTTAATTTTTTTCTTCCTTTTTGACCCCACTCTGCCCATTGGCACCCCACCTCCACATGCCTTTTTTTTTTTTTTCAGACAACAAACAGGAAAACCACAAACTTCATCAGCAAGCTGTGCTTTCCTCTGGAAAGCCAAGACACTGAGGCTCAGCACACAAATCACATGCTCGTGCCTTCAGTACTCACAAACCACCCTGCAGCTCACTTCAGAAAATTATTAAACTTAGTAGGTTAAAAATAAATGGGTTGGGGTGGTGATACCTCGGGATGCATGTTGGCGTAACCAGGAGGAGAAAGGGTCCTGGGGTGGTGATTTAAAGTAAAGAAAGGGAGTATTTAGTGAATATTTAGAGAACATAATTATTTAGGGAATAGCATGCAACAGTTACCTCGCACACAGTTGTGCAGAGGCCTCTGAGGAGATTTTATTACAAAACAGATGATATTACAAATTGGCAGTGGGGAGGTTCACCATCACCCAAATAACTGGCAGAGTGTTTCCACCCTGATATCTGTGATCTTTTTGGCCACAGCAGTATCTGCTCACCACAGGTACTTGTGGGTCTGTCTGTCTGTCCTAGCTGGCAGTTGTTCTCAGTGGGTTTATTCTACATGCTGCTGTAGATCAGATGTGCAAGGAAGATGCAGTCAGGGTAAGGCCATACAAGCCACTTCCTTGGCCAAAAGTGTGAAGTGTTCTGTCCTCTCATGCTGTTTGTAAATTATTCTTGTTTTCCTTCTCCGGGCCAGGATTCATTCTTGTACACTGTGAGAACAAGTGATCATATCCTAATATATGTAGGGAAAGAATTAAAATGGAAATCCCATTCAAAGGCTTAGGGCTCAGGCATGGCAAGCCTGCAAGAACCTGGCATTGGGAATGCAGACACAGCTCCAGAGTCTGCTGGGAGACAAAAGGGTGTTTCTGTGCCATGGAGCTGCTTTGGCCCATCCTGCACTGGTACCCAGTGCCTGCAGCTCCTGGGGGATTTTTAGCTGCTCTCCTTTCATCCAATTATTCAGGGAACTGAGGCACTTGCCAGGTGTGGTGGGTTGGCCGTGGTTGGATGCTGGGTGCCCACCAAACCTGCTCAGTCACTGCCCTTCTCAGCTGGGCAGGGCAGAGAAAACACAGCACAAGGCTCACAGGGTAAGATAAGGACAGGGAGAGATCCCTCATAGTAACTGCCATGGGCAAAACAGGCTCTTCTTGGGGAAATTAGTCAATTTATCACCAATCAAACTAGAGTAGGATAATGAGAAATGAAACTTAAGTCTAAAAATGCTTCCTCCCCAACACCTCCCACTTCTTGGGCTTAACTTCACTCTCAGTTTTTCTCTCTCTCTTCCACTCATGGTGCAGGGGGACAGGGAATGGGGGTTGTGGTCAGTTCTTCAGAGGTTTCTCTGCTCTCTCTCCTCAGGGGTTGATCTCCACACTCATCCACTGCTCCAGCCTGGGATTCTCTATGTGGCAGACAGCCCTTCATGAACTTTTCCAGTCTAAGTCCTTCCTTTGGGCTATAGTTCTGCATGAACTGCTCCAATCTGGGTGTCTTCCGTGGGCTCAGTCCTTCAGGAAGAGACTGCTCCAGTGTCCTTTCCATAGGCTCAGTTCTTCAGGAACTGCTCCAGTGGGAGTCTCTTCCATGGGCTCAGTTCTTCCACCTGCTCCACTGTGGGTCCTAAGTGGGGTCCCAAGTCCTGACAACAACCCTGCTTCAGCTTCCACTTCTAGGAACTCCCCACAGAAGCCTCCTGCTACCAAAACCTGTGCCTGCAATCCCAAGACACCAGGGAACAAACTAGGACTGGTGCCAGGTGGCCAAGCTCACCTTGGTGTCACATACCTGTCCCACCAGGTGCCACTCCAGGGCGTGGCTGTGGGCTGTGCCAAGGCTGCAGGTCTCCTGGCTGAGCCCAGGAGCAGCTCACTCTGCTCCCCTCCTGAGCACAGCATGATCCTGACCTCACACGAGGGCAGGCAAAGCCAGTTCTTCAGTTTGCTCTTGATTTTTTCCATATTCTGCTCATGGCTCATCCCCTTCCTTCTCCTGCATTCAGGGAATGTCACCATGCCTGGCTCCCACTGCAAGAGATGGGTAATGGAGAAGTTTCATCACCTCTCCCCAGACTGCAGGACCTATGCTCAATCTTTCTGCTGTCAACACCAAGCACACACTGTTATGATTATAACATGAAGACAGGGATCCTGTTTTATCTCAAAGAGTGCAAAGGTTTATGAAGGGTTAAAATAATCTAACCTTACTTTTTTTTTTTTACTCCCCCCATTCTCTTCTTTTTTTTTTCTCCACAATGGCAAATGTTATTTATATTAAGGGGAAAACCAGCACAGCTTTGCCAGATCGAGCTCACTTCTCTTTGCCAGCTAAAACACAAAGCAGAGTTACTGCGTTTTTGGTACCTGCAAAACAATCTGAACACAGTGTTCTGTCATCCTTTGAAATGGCAAATGGAAGTCATTTAAACCAGATGAGTGACTGGACAGGGAATTACTGCACCTACAGCACAGGATATACAGTATGTGCACCTATTTCAAGGGAGCTAAAGTGGGTGGCCGGAAGAAAGGAACTTTTTTCCTCATTTAACCTGTAATTTGACAACATCTGCAAAGAATTATCCTTGGTACTGGCATTGTAATTGTTGTATCTAACATCAATCACCGGGTATGGGAGGTTGCTTTGAATAGATGTTAGTGCATTACAGTTTCAAAACATGAAAGAAAAAAAAAAAAAAAAAAAGAAAGGAATGAAATATGTAAATTGGTAGAGAAATTAATTACTGGAAACTTTGACACTAATTTATTATTAAAAAAAGACATGTAACTGGCCAGGGCGGGTGACTGTTTGGGCTTGACCCCATACAGTTTGGCAAGTGTTAGAAAACAGAGGCCACTACATTCCAATTTATAAAAATTATAACATTTTTTTTTCAAGTCTCTATTAATACACAGAAGAAGAAAGGGATTAGACTGACTCATATTTTACACTGAAAAGACTGCAAGTAGGAACACTTCCATAAAGTGTATGTCTTTAAAACAAACTCCTTCCTCCCCAGCTCTTTCAGTGGGATTTCTGTCTTTGACTCCATCAGAAACACGATTACAGGGAACAAGCTATGCACGTTTTTGGACAGCAAAAATTGTAATTCCAAGCATGCTCCAGATTTCCACTAGCAGCTCAGCAACTACAGGAGTAAATTCACATTCACAAGTTATCAAATTTCCAGCGTGTATCCAATTTTGTATTGGGTTTTGATTCATATTTGTGGCTGGATGTGAATCAGGTCCAGTATTTGTTTCTCAGAAATGTCATGGAAAAGGAAATCATTGGGTGCACGGGTATTCACAGCCAAACACAACGCACAGTACCACTATCCAGCCTGAGAGCCAGATGAACCATTATGATGGTCATGGGAATTGTACTTAACCTGGGAAAATGTTTTAGAGACAGAGAGAAGAAAAACCTTGCACTGTGGTGTCTCGGGTGTCTCTAATAACCACCATGTTATAAATATAATGTGTACACATACGTGTTCAGCCTGAAATATTACACCACATTTTTAGAAGTTAGGCAGTAAATTACATTATTTTTCCTTTTTTTCCCCCCATTTTTCTTCTTTTTCTTTTTTTCTTCCCTCTTTCCCTGTCTTTCTGGGTTTTTTTTTCCTTTTTTTTTTTTTCCATTCCATTTCTCTTTTCTGGGCAAAGGCACTGATAGGTCTTCCTGAATTCTCTTCCTCAAACTTTGGCTGCTCCTTTTACTCACCTGAAGCCTTGCCTGTAGGCAAACTTCCCAGCTGTGCCTCACATTTTTGTGTTTACAGGATAGGGAACCTTTAGCTCAGGAGCTGTTGCTCATAAGGAACTCATCATCTCCAACAGGATATCCCCATAAAGCCATTTACATGCATATGTGGAGTAAGGTTCTCTTAACAATTCTTACTTTAACATCTCGTCACATAAAGTTTAATGGATTTCACTTCTTTAAAGACAAAATGCCATTTCTATATATAGTTGCCATTACCTATGCATTCAACAATTTTGAATATTGGTTAATGGAGGTATAACGTTGCATAACAAAAGTATATTATTGCTTTAAAGTCAGTCCTCCCAGATTTCATTCTTTTCATCTAAAAACTCTATAAAATCACCTCAAAGATGATCCAGCTGACGAGGTTGGAAGGGCACAGCTCTGTCACAGCAAATGGATCCCAGAGTCATCACAGTGCAATGGTGACTTGTTGAATGTGTTCCACTTAGATTGTGTTGTAAAATGCTGCCATTTGTGGTGAGAAGGAACTCATAAAATGCTCCAGGGAATGTTTACCTTACTGTTCATATGGGGCTTAGGGTTCTGCTGTTCAGCTTGTATGAAATCTTTAGCTTGCCCTTGAAAATAATCCTTACAGTCCTAGATCCCTTTAAACCTATTCCAATGGCTCAGTCCTTGGGCTGGCTGACCAAGGGGCTCAGAGATGATGAGGACATGGACTTCTTTCAAGAGAAGTCCATGTCATGAAGGTGTCATCCTCCTTAGCTGTGGTTTTGTCCAGGAACATCCCTTGAGAGCCCCCAAGGCACCGACAAAATCCTGAATCTGTGCTGGGAGTCGTTGGTTGTTTGTTAGGCCAAGGATGAGAAACTGCTTTGCAAAGAGCAAAATCAAAAGGCAGATTTGGTTCCAGCTGGGAGATGGGTAGAAATGAGTGGTCTTGCCCAGATTTCAGGATTTACCTGAAAAGTTAAAATTAAGCCATTTTTTGTCTTGGAGTACTTGCCTGAGGAGAATACTCCCCTGGCTGCTCTTGGGCTGTTTTTTGTAGCTCCAGGCTTTGGCAGTGTAAACTACTTTTCTAGTTAAGATTAAGCAAACATCTTTAATTACCTAAAACTTTTCTTCTTTTTTAATTTGCTGCTTAGGAGAAGGACAGAAAGCCTCTCTATGTATAATTGTCACGTGTGCACAGTGGCAAGGGTTGCAATACACTGTTCAGCAGTGGGTTTGTCTATTTATTTGGAATTTTGCAGTGGTTCATTGGCAAAGTTTGACTCCATTGATGTGTATGGTGACCAGTGTCATTATTTAGGTCATGTTTTTGCAGAGAAGGGACCAGCCCAGTTTTGTCTCTGGTAGTACAAGATGTGCTTTGGTGCTGGCTGCTTGAAACCTCTCAGGGTAGGTCAAGAGTGAGGATGGGATGGGAGCAAATTAGAAGGGTGAAGTCAATGACCAGGACTTAGTTTGGACCATCTAACCTTCAGTATCACAACAAAACACAAATACCCAGGGACCTGTGGGCATCCAGGTGTAGGTAATGGCATAGAATAGATTTTAAAAGTCTTATTTATGTTCAAATCCTCATTATCTACTCTGGAAATGTTTATGCCCTGCTGTTCTCAAAGTATCTGGAAACTCCACCATCTCCTGACACAGGAAAATGAAAGCCAGGAAGGAACAAGCAGTTTTGTGCTGAGATCCTAGGACAGCTCATCCCCAGAGCTTGTCCTACACCATTGACTGGGCAGAAACACTGTCCTTGTCACCCCATGACAACTCTCACCTCAAAGAATTCCCTTCTCTTGGAGTGGCAGAGCTGGCATACCCGCCTTTCTCATGTAGACCAAGTCAGGAGATTGGAACTAGGTGGTCCTTAATGTCCTTTCCAATCCAAACCATTCCAGGATTCCGTGATTCTCTGATTCTATAAACTTTCAAAGAACACATTTCCATGTATAGCCTGACTGTAGTGCCAATAAGTCATTTATTTTCTATGCTATCATCATAATTCATAAAAATTCTCTCCCTCCTGAGGGAACATTTTATCATCTGATAAGGGGTAACAGCAAGCCAAAAATATAAGGCCTTCACTAAATGATAAATACAGGATGACATAAGCTATAAAACATAAAAGAGTGAGCATGTGTAATACATGCCAAGGATGGCTGAGGATCAATTTAAACTAAACGTTTTCTGTTAACATGAGAATTTTTGTAAACTGGAGAAAATGAGAGGCAAGAAAAGAAGGATTTATGGAGCAATGTGTGGGAGGCATGCGGTGTTAAAACAGCTACGGCTGGGGCATGTTTGTTCTACTGTCTCAGGAGTAGTTTGTCCCATCCTCACTCTTCCTGGCAAGCTTCCTGATGCCTTTTGTTGGACACATTTGAAGGCTGAGGTTGGATGTGTCCGTGTTTCCTTGTTTGGGTGAGCTCAGAAGTGGAAAGCGTTATTCAGTGAGTCAAGCATCCACCTGACACAGCCCCCCCCGATTAAATCTGTCCACTCACATCCCTTTCTGGGGCTCATGTCAGTGCTTTGCTGGAGGTATTTTCCACGTCCCTTTCCCGTGGGATGCTCACCTTGTGGTGCTGGTGTGGTGGCCCTGCTGTTGCTCACAGGGCTGAGCAGTATCTGAACCCATGAGGAGCCTTGTGCTGCTCATCCAGGAGAGGCACAACCTGGCCATTTAGCCCTCAGGATTTTCCAGAGAATTCATCACCACGCTTTGAGGCTTGCAGCCCACTCCCACCTCCAAATAAAATCCATTTTCTGATCCATGACCTCATTCCTCATATAATATTTCAGCCCAGCTGCACGATTGGGTCCCGCGTTTGCAAAACTCTGATTTCCCTGCCAGCTCAGCGCCAATTCTTGCTCAATTTTAGTTTATTATTTTTTTTTTATTATTCGGGCCCATCACTTCTTTGGCTACCTACATGGACACAGTGAGGCATATCACCAAGGCACTGGAGCCAGGAGAAGCAATCACACGACCTCCACGAGGCCAATGCTCCAAAGGCTCCCAGCGGGGAGCACAGATCACCAATCACTGCAGGTCTGTTTATGAGTTAGGAGAGCTTTCCAACTTTGAGAAACTTGCTGAGTTTATTTCAGGTATGTGCTTTTCCAGGCCCATAAACATTTAGCTTTTAATCTGCCGCATCAGAGAAGAAAGTGAAAATAGTTGTAAACAGAGAGCAGGGCTTGAACCCCCCCATCTCCCCTTTTAAGTGAGTGCATGGGCACATGTAGAGCGAGCAGTTCTTAGATATATAGCCCACCTAGGTAAAGCACTTTCAAATGTACTTCATTTATTTATTCTAGGCCCTTTTTTTGGCCCAAAATCATCAAAAATTGCTGTCTCTAGTTTCATTGTGCCCTTTTGAAATTGTCCAGATTTTGCGCTAAGAGTCTAAAGCCACAGCAAAGGAGCAGGCCAAGAGGAAAAGCTTTTGAAGAGTTCCCACAGCTGTGAAAACACGGGCCTCAGGCTGTGTGTAGAGTTACTTCAAACAGCTGCTTCAGGTGACTAAACACCTTGAGTCTCATTCATCAAGTGTTGTTTATACTGGCTGACAGACCAGACTTGGAGAATTAACTCTGAGAAAAAAAGATGTACTACATACCAAGTATGGGAAAGGAACCCAGTTCCCTAAATAAGAAAGAGAGGAGGAGGAGGGGGGAGAAAAAGGGGAAGAGTCCCTTTAAAATAAAACAGATGAGGCCTAATTTTATTTCATGTTAATAGGCCTTTTGATGCCCTTTGCATGTTTAAAATCAGAGGTGAAGGAGTATTGATGGTTTGCCACTTCGTAATCATGCAAATAAAAGCAATTTGAGTGATCCCTGTGCCTTGACAAGAAACTCAGCTAACCTGGTGTAAAATCTCAATGGTTAATTAGGAGCCTTGAACGACCTATTAAAATAAGACCCTTTTCCTCAACTATCCCCAACAGAGAATATCAGGAATAAAAAATGCCCAATGCTGCTGCCCCCCTGCTCCCATTTAGCATCAGATTGTGCAGATTCCACCCGTAGTTTTGGTACAGGACTTATCACTCAGCTTGAGATAATATTCTTTCATCTCATATCCATATGAGAAGGTGACATGATAAGATATTTGCAATCGTGTAACTGCTTTGCATGGATCAAAAGAGGAATGAAAGAAAATGACATGAGTCAGTGTCAAGTGAAGTGCTACTAGTTAAGTAAGCTTTAAATATTGAAGGGGATTTTTAATATTTCCTTTTAATCTTGAAATCTGTCACTTGGTGATTTTTTATAACACTGGAGTTGTTACTAACAACATTTTCCATGGTTTCATTCAATCCAAATGTGAAAACCCACCCCATCTCAGTCATGGCAAATGTTGTAATTTCTACTGGCAATTTCTCATCCACAACCCAGGCAGATTTCAAAGAAAAGGAGATGTTTTTCAGGCGCTGGGACACTGTTGGGATCCTGATGTTTGAACACTGGCAGTAGAACATAGGCCAACAGTGAGATTTCAGTGTTTTTCTTGTTGTTTTTCCTTAACAAGCAGTCAGACTGCAAGGGTGAATATGCTTTCAGAGACAAAAATAGCGTTCAGAGGAAGAATTTAGAATCACAGAAAATTATTTTGAAAGGAGATTGTTTCGGAGGCTGTTTCCCTGACAAACTTGGTAAATAGTTTGGCAGATCCTGAAGCTGTTGGATTTGCATATGCATATAGAAGGGCTGAAGAAAAATACCAGGTGGTTTTCTTCTTAGAGCTTTGGAATAACATAAAGTTGATGGCAGTAGATTTGCATCTTATTCTCTGGGAAAAAAAAAAAAAGAAAAAGAAAAAAAGGAAAAACACAAACCAATTTCTCTGAAGAACAGGATTGAAGAGTAGCAGGTTTAAAATTGTATGTGAGGAATATTGATAAACCAGCTTCTCCCTTTATTTAGGGTGAGTTATGTCCTTCATTGGTTTTTGTCTAGGCTGAGAGAGGCAGTCCTAATTGGATTAAAACCCCCTAAGTAATCCAGCTCATATCCAAAATAAGAAGATCAAATGACTGAAATAATATCTTATTCTTTTCGCTCCTGAAACAGTGATATCACTGGAAAGGATTAAAAATTAAGTTGTTTATGTCCCTGGCTGACATGATTTGGGACTCTTTCCCATGTCATTTATAACACAGTAATACTGGCCTTGTGGCTGATATCTATATCAGGCAAAAATTTAGGGGTGCTGCGCTTGGGAATTGGAAAAAAACGGGAAAAACAGCAAGGTGTTTTCAGTAGCAGGGGTGTTAGGGGGTGCTGCAGTGCTGATTTGGGAAGGGCATGGATTGGAAAAAGTGGTGTATTTAAAACCAGGAAGCTGGAGATGCTCAAGGCTGGTTGGAGACCTCGACAATGAAGGAGTTGAGCCCCAACCCTTTCCAGGCTGAGGAGGGTTTGGGGTCTCAGTGTCCCCTCCCTGTCCCTGCTCTCTACCATGGTGGCACTTCGTGCCTCGTGTAGGGGGCTCCATGCTGGCCAAAGGCATTTAGGCACAACTGCATCTTAAATCACAGAGATTAATGTATTACTGTGGTCATGCACAAAATACATCAGCTGAATATTGGTTCTCTTTGCAAGGCTCCAGGGGGGAGATAAAATAGATTTGCAGCGTTTGTTTCCAATAAATTACTTTTTTGAGTCCAAACAAAATATTGTTTTATTCTGTTTTGCTCATAATTTTTGTGCTGCTACTTTTAGCTTGGAATGGGTGAATTTTGGTGGATTTGGAGGTTGAAACACAATGGGCTCACAACTTTTAATCAAAGCAGGAGCCGGGTCTGTTTGGGGCACAGAGCCGTCCGTGACCTCCTCACTTTTCTGGGGCGTTGGTGGATCTCATAAAACCCCTCTGTGAGCTGGAGAAGCTGTGATTGCAAGGCTTGGGAAGGAGGGTGGATCACCCAGGTGTCACTGTTTTAGGAGGTGAGTGCCTCTCTCTTTCCCTCGTTGCCATCAGCGCCGCGCGCTCTGCCAGGCTTCGAGTGCCGCCACCCCGGCTCTTCATCCGCACGGGGCTGCCAGGAGCCACTTACCTTCCTGTCCCTTGCTGGGACTTGAACACTCTCCAGGTCCCTTGATTTCTCCCCCTTCCTCCTCCTACTTCCAGGCTGATTTTTCTTTTTTTTTTTTTTTTTTTTTTTTTTTTTTTTTTTTATAATGCGAAGTTTGTTTCCGTAAGTAAAACTGAAATTTCCCAGGAAGAAGCGAAAGTGCCTCCCAGGCTGGCAAATATTTTGTTTGCTCCATTTTACTGTTGTTGCTGTGCCTTTTCTATGAATCTGAGCCATGATATTTGCACGAAAAAAAAAAAGGATAATCAGCCCAGTGGAGTGAAATTGAAAGAATCTGATGATAATAAGGATTACTATTAATCGCAACTGTGTAAATGTGATATTTTATAGAGTGTGGCTCCACATTTTGCAAGAGAGCCAAGAAATGATCAGATCTGTCCTCTTTGGACATCTCAGAGGACAATTAAAAGGTAACAATAATCTGAAAGATGGTAAATAGTCACTCTGGGGGTATAAACAATTCCTTCTCATTTATTAACATCCCGAGAGTCCCGGTGTCAGTTTAGAGCAGCTCAGATCACCTTCAGTGAGGTGTTTGCCATGTTTCCTTAGGCTGAGCTTGGTCTACTGGTTAAACAAAGAAAACATAGCAATAAATTATCTGGAATATACCTGTGCTCACGAGAGGCAGCTTTAAGCTTGCACAGCTTGTTATTTTTTTCACGTAATTTCCAATTTACTTTGTACTTTAAAAGTTTGTTTTGGCTGGGATTGAAATTTAATTAGTTCTTCAAAGAAACATAACAATGGAAATACAAAGAGGAAGCTTTTGTTCTCTCCCTAGGAGTTCTGAAAGGTAATAATTATGAAATGATAAGATTCTAAATGAAAATGTCACTTGCAAAGGTTGAGGTTGAAAACAGCACAGAACTATGTAAAGCGAGAAAAGTCACATTTGATTCATGAACATAAATACAACCAGAATGATTTAATTTTAAATCATCTGATGATTTATTGTATAAATATTTTACAATTTTGAAAGGAAATTCTTCAAAGCACGGATTTCTGCAAGAACACAATGCAGCTTTGCAAAAGCAGCACTCCTGTATTATTAATAATAATAGTAATAGTAGAAAGATTAATAAAATATCATAAACGTAGACTAGAGGAATAGTTATTTGTATAAATTCCAACAACTGCTATTCAACAATACACTGAATCAGGTGTAGGAGTAAAGTTTTAAATTGTCTCTGCTCTGTTGTTACAGTGATCAGCATATCAATGGCTCTGTTTCTGCCCTACTCAACCAATGTTTAAAACAAATATATTCCTTCAAATTTAGCTTTAGGCACTGCACTTCTTTATTTATTTAACCCCTTCCACTTTCTACTACCTGCCTGTCTTTCTTCCTATTTATGTGTGAACATGAATGTTTCTGTAAAGGGTGAGTTGTTGATTTTTAGAAAATTTGTGTTTACGTACACATCACCTGTCTCCTCCTGTACATCTTAATCAGGCAAACTCTGCTTGAGAAGAGCATATTTTGGTGGAGTTTTCCCCTGAATTATATATGTTGTGTTTTCCTTCTAAACTCAGGAGTACATTTTACAATGAAAACATTGGTTCAGCATTGGAATTTGTGTCTGAGAGTTGTTGCTGCCCAAAAAAAATGACCTGACAATGCTCATGGTAAATTCCTCCTACTCGCAGTGACGTAGAGCTCCCACTCAGATATTAAATATTGGAAAAGTTTTCCAAAGAGGAGATGCTATGGGGGTTGTGAAGTCAGATACAAAGGAGGATCTGTATTTCCTTGCTGACAGAAGCAGCTCAGCACTGATTGCTATCTCCATCTCATTTCAATTTTCCCTTTGAAAGAATCAGACAATATTTTCAGCTCCTCCTCGGTTGTTTTACTTCC
This sequence comes from Sturnus vulgaris, assembly GCF_052056855.1. Taxonomy (NCBI): domain Eukaryota; kingdom Metazoa; phylum Chordata; class Aves; order Passeriformes; family Sturnidae; genus Sturnus; species Sturnus vulgaris. The sequence continues at coordinate 39,038,014 of NC_142249.1, read as the reverse complement.
TCTGAAGTCTGGGTATAACTCGTGACCCAGCTCTCTTCCCTGTGCTCCTTTCTTTTGGCTGATGCATTTATTTTGTCACTTGATGTCATGCTACCTTGAGGCTCCAGTGAAGCTGGAGGAACTTTGCCTTGCACTAAAAGTTATTTTTTTCAGTATCCAAAAGTTAGGTGATGATTTAGAGCGCACAAATACAGTTTTTGGTTCTGGCCTGGTTGGATAAGCTCGCGTAGAATAATTTATCTAGAGATAGGTCCCAGTGGGCGATTAATCCATAAAATCTGAACCCATTTCTTATTCATAAAGATTCTTTTAAAAATTAAGTGTTGATAAAGAATTGTGAGTAAAACTGTTGTGCAACTCAAGGCAGAGATATCGGCGTGCAAGGTTCATAAGTAATTTTTTCCCAACATTTGTCCAGTGTTATCCTGGTAAGAGGGTACAAGTATGGAAAATTTTTGCTGCAATCCTCCTTTATTGGAAGCAGCTTTTATTCACTTTTAAAATGTTATTTAAAAAGAAATATAATATGATTCTCTGATTATTAGAAAACAATAATATTGTTTAAAAAGGAATGTGCTGGAAGATGTTCTCAGAAACTATTTTAAGAGCATATGCTAATTAGAAGGATAATTTTGTAGAAGTTGTATTGGATATCAACATTTTGAAGAACTTACAGTCTTCACTTACCAAATTACAAGTTTGCAAAGTACTGAAATATTTTGTTCTGTCACTGTGTGATAGCAAATCCAGTAGACCTTCTATGAACTGCCTATAAATGACTGGAGGGTGGGTGGAGAAATTGGGGCATGTAGTTAATATTCACATTTCATTTTGCTTTCTCTCTCAACTTTTTAAAAACATTTTTCTCGTGACTCTAATGGGCTCTCTAATTTTGCTTTCAAAAAATGAACAATTTCTTGTGGAATACAGGTGAAAATTCAGCCAATATTTAAACCTTCTGTTCCTAACATGGTCATTAGCAATTCTTTTTTTGATTAAAATTATGCTATTTATGGAGCATTACTCTTATTCCAAGTTTGAGTTTAAAAATTCAAGAGAAAAGCTACTTAATTTGTACAATTACTCTTATTTGTGTTGCACATACTTTAGATCTTTATTAATATTGGTTCACAGCAGGTAAATTATCATTAAATTCCTGAAAACAACTTTTTGTGGAACATTTGCACATCTTTCCAGGCTTACTTCTTTCTGAAATGAATGTTAATGGCAGAGGATTATAAATATAATTTTCTCTTGCAGTTTGAGATGTAGAACCTAAAAAAACCTGCAAGACCTTTTGCTGGGCCACGTTCAGTCTCTCAGGACAGTACTCACAGAAATATGAAGAACTTAGAGTGGACCAAAGTTCTTACCTGAACTTTTTACCTATTTTCTAAAAGATAATAAAAATCTAGAAACCAACTGTAGGTCAGTAGAAGAATTTCTTATTGACCCCACAGCAGGTTATGGCAGGGGAAGTTTTTATGTGAGTGTAGGAAATTTTGCTGTAAGCAAAACAATGACCTCGCTTTCAGACACGGTCATGTTAAATCCCAAGTATTTGGCACGTTTAAATATTTCAATAGTCCTGTTTTTACATCTGAAGAGTAAATAAATATGGGGCAAAAATAAACCTTACTTTAAAAAAATGATGCTAAAGCAAACATAAAGGTATTGCATTTTTATGTTGGTCTTAAAACAAGCCCAAGGCATTCTCCCACACTTTTTTTTCCCCAACATTATCTCCACCTGTAATAATAAAACATGTCTTCTGATTACTGTGCTTTCCATTATCTCATGTCTGTACCTAATTTATTTGTTACCCAGCCTTACTTTTCCTGTGCTAAAGGGTTCTTTCTCTTTTGGTAATGTAGTATCAGGTTGTGAGAGATGGACATGCCCCAAGCCCCCCAAAATTTTCTTGTCTTGCTGAAAAGAAATGTTTAATTTCTAAAATATTTCCAAGCAGGATGTGTCCCCAACTAGAAAATGAGACTACATTTAAATGATGCTGTTTTAAATTCCTATAAAGAGTAAGAAAAAATTACTACTTTAGAAACATGAAATTGCAAACACCCAAGTAATCAAGGAGTTTTAATGCCCTGCAAAATATAATACCCTTACAATTATTTATTAAATATTAATATATTTAGAATGCAAATGTGGTCGTATTTTTAATATGTGTGTTCTCAAAGTTATTGGGAGTGTTTATGCTCCAACAGTTAAACTAATAGACAGATGTTTAAAAAAATCAGAATATTTGATCACACATTTAAACCTATTGATTAAATAAGGAGAAACTTTCCACAATCCCTTTGCCAGGTATGAAAAATGCATAAATCCATTTTTTATGCTTTGTCGCTTTTTTACATGTTTGTATTCATTACATAGATTAAAAGTACACTGTCATACCTAGGTTCAGTATGGGTTTTTGGTAAAAAATCTCTGCAGGTCTTGTTTTAAGTTGTCTTGGTGGTGTTGCAGCCAGATGAAATACTCATCCCTTGATGTCCATGTCAAAGGGAGCCTTTCCATTGTTTTCCATGGATATTGAAAGAGGCCCTTATTATTCTTCCAAGGCATAGTGTGCTTTGCTGTGATCCCAAACCCATGTGAATATCAGGACAGAGGAGATTGTGTGTGAGAGTGAGTGATTTATGCTCTGCTTGTTTCTGTTGTCCACAGAACATGGGCTTGCTACAAGATGAACTCTGATTTCAGGAAATTACCCACATTGTCAGCAAATTTGCTTGTCCTTCTTTAACATTATGAACAGCCCATTTTTCATGTTTTAGAAATATTTTAATGCTGGACTTTGATATATTATTACCACATGGTCATATCACAATAAACTTTCCACTGCACACAGACAGGCTTGAGGATTCCTAAAAAAAAAAAAAAAAAATAGTATCAAAGGAGCAATACCCTTGGGTCCCTGCAGAGATCCAAAGGAAAAGCTCTCCCTAGAGCTGGCTCAGTTTTACTTTTCCCATAGATAATCACAGTGCACAGGAGTCAGAGGTTCAGTCTCAAATTTACCCTCAGAATAAGGAATTTTGGGAAAAGTGGCATACAGGACGGGTAGAAAGAAAGTTTGAAAGGAACAAGTGCTAATCTGCATAAAACTGGTAAAACAAAAAAAATACCATCAAAAGGTCAAAATTGGTGACGTGACTTCATCTAATAACAACAAAATTGGTATGAAGGGGAATTTTGTGTATGGGAAAGGTATGTAAGTCCCTAATTTCTGCATGAAACACCCTATGCTATGTTTTGTGGGATATTTTATTACCTGATGGGAAATGATGAACTTGTCCTGGAGCAGGCAGAAGGGGTTTATAGTCTCCCTTCTCAAGAGGAACGTGAATTTACCTTTCCTAAAAATCTTATTTTAGCAGACAGAAGTAGAGGAAGAACTGATTAAGATTCCCCAAGAGTGGAAGAGTCAGTCCCAAGCCAAGTCTGAAGGCCAGGTGTGTAATTTGGGAAACACAATTTGTATCTGGATTTTTTTCCTCTCAAATTCCCTATAAATAAAAGAACAGAGATTCTCTGAGCTGATTTGTATCTACACTGAGGGCAGGGTCGAGTTTAGAGCTGAGATAGCTGAGAAAATGGTTTTGTTTTCCATTATTAGCTACAGGAAAGGCCAGAAGGTCCATTTGAACTTGAGTCTCTATCCCATCAAAGTATCAGCCTGAGGACCTAAAAGCAAACAAACAAAATTTTTAAAAAGGCCATTATTTTTTATCAAGCTTGAAATTTTTTCTTTGAGGCTGGTCAGGTGCTGGAAAAGGGGTCCAGTGGGAATTTTAGGAAAGATTATCCTTGGAGGTGTTCCAAACCCAGCTGAAGAGGCCCTGGGCAACATTCTCTAGCTCTAAGACTGATCTTTTTCTGAGTGGATTTTGGGTCTAGATGTGCCACCCAAGAAAATTTACCCTGTGATTCCCTGACAAAATGAACCAGGCCAAACCCAGGCATACAGAGGTGAAGTTTGTCTTGGTCTTCCACAGCATTTATTGACTTCAAGTATGTATTTGGGAAGGAAAGTAGGCCTCAAATTAATTTTCCCTTGCAACTTGATATTTTTTATCTATGAGACACAAATATTCCTCATCTGTTTTTGGTAAGAGACAGGTTTGACAATTTAAAATTGTTTTGGTAGAAGCATTTTAGTATTAAATATTATATAGTTATAAAGTGAAATATTAAAGTATCAGAGCACTTTTCTTTCTGTTTGGGCTCTGTAAGAAACACTCTGAAATATTGAAGAGCAGCAGAGAACCCGTGAGTCAAAAGAAATCAATGCAATATGCTGAAATAATGAAAATATCACTGAAATCAGAGAGGATCTCAGTATCTCCCATATCCTGCAGTCTGGAAATTTGTGAATTCCAGCACTGGCAATGCCTCCCCACAGCATCCAGCCTTTCCCATTTGGAATTCTGCATTTCCTTCAGTGAAAGATATTTCTTTCTTTGGAGCTCTGCATCTTTTTCTTCAGACTAGTTTCAAACGTCACCAAATTCGCTGCCCTGGGTTCAGTATCCAAGCAGGCAGAAGGAATCTCTTTTCTAATTTTGTAAAAGATGGATTCTTAATCCCTTGACTTTAAGTGATGAGGTTAAAGAAGTAGCTCAGATTTTTTTGATGAAGTGAAGGATAAAGGGACCTTTCTTTTTATATTCCTCTAATTCTTTATAAAAGTGTGAGCTTCCACTTCCACACTTAAAATTGCTCCTGGAAACTAATTTCAAGGTTTATACTTACATGAAAAACCTGTACCTAGAATTATTTTTACCTCTTTCTTTCTCCCTAACTTCCCACATCTTGATTTTCTATTCAGGAAAACTGAGGGATAATTTCGGCCATTACTATTTTCTTATAATGTTAAAACTTCATCCACCACATCTTACATCTCATGTGCAACAGGGATAAACTGAAATGAGCTCATTGCATTAATAATTTTGGTCCTGATTTGCATATACTCCTTTTTATTTGTTGATACGAAGCAAGTTTACTTTATAATGACTAAACAGTCTCACCTTTCCCTGTGTACATTATGAGATAGAATATTTGTTTTGGAACCTGTGACAGATAAATCTGTAAGGAATTCAAGGCTGAATGACATTACTGCCATAGAGCTACAACCTGGGTGAGGTCACCATACAGCAAGTGAGCAGAAAAATAGATATTTAAAGTCACCCAACCAGAACAGATGACTTAATGTCATTTCCATTTGCAAATGGACGTTGCATCAAAATAATAGCTCATAAAATCATGGAATCATGGAATGGTTTGGGTTGGAAGGGGCCTTAAAGCTCATCCCATTCCACCCCTTGCCATGGGCAGGGACACCTCCCACTGTCCCAGGCTGCTCCAAGCCCCATCCAACCTGGCCTGGGACACTGTCAGGGATCCAGGGACAACCACAGCTGCTCTGGGAACCTGTGCCAGGGCCTGCCCACCCTCACAGGGAGAAATTCCTTCCCTATATCCCATCTAACCCTGCTCTCTGTCAATGTGAAGCCATTCTTCCTTCCTGTCATTCCATGCCCTTGGACAAAGTCCCTCTCCAACTCTTCTGGAGTCTCTTAAGGTACTATTTCTTGTGGTGTTCTGGTTATTTTTTCTCCACCTTGTAAATTGAATTTGTTTTGATTTCTTTGCTCCTCTGTTCTGTTTCTTGTTAGCAAAACTGAAGTAAAATAAGGTTTCGTGTGCAGCTGGAAAAAAACTCTGTTGAGTTTGGTTGTCAAACAAGGGAAGGTTCAAGAGTTTTGAGCCTGTTGTTTTATTTGAATCACTCAAAGTCCAGAAGTCCAACAGGTACAATTTGTACCTGGCAAAAATGGGATTATTATTGTCTTGTCTTCTCCCTGGGATCAATCCTGTTGCTTTCTGCAAGCAAGGGTGACTTAGGCAGAGGTTTTAGACCCTCTTCTTAATAATTCCCTCCTTGAACCTTTATTGCAGGTTTGGTAATTTACCTTTATCTGCACTTAGCTGCATTTGCCATCTACCCACTACTTAAAAGATCTAAATCTGCCTGTGGATTCCAGAGTTGTTGATCCTGCTGGATGGATTAACCAGTTAAAAGAGTGGTTTTGGCCGTGCAGGTTGATGGATTGGATCCATTTCCCCAGCATCAGGAACACCACCCATTGACAGCAGGGCTCATCAACAAGTACAGTCAGGAAACGGCCAGGAATGTCAAATATTTATCCCTTTTAAAAAATTTAATATGTTCTCCTGGGGCCTGATTACAGAATTTTTTAATGCTTACAAATTTCTTCAGTGCAACAGTACTAGTTTGTTTCCAAGGAAACAAATGTACTTATACTGCACTGCACACATTCTTAATCATTAAATTCTATAATCTCCCTGCCTCGTTCTTTCTTCTCCTCTCTCTCTCCCTCTCTCTTTGAATGAGTAACTTCTAAAAATTATTTGCCTTTTTTTTTTTTGAGTGGAGTCCCCAGATACTCTTTAACTGCAGGTAAATTTTCAAATATGTTCTCAACAAAGCATTGTTTTACATTACTGAAAAAAACCCCAAACCCCTTAATTGTTGAGAGCTTTTATGAAATCATCTTAATCAAGATAAATATGTATCCTTTATTCTTCTGCTATTTAATGTGCAAATTTATTTTTCTGAAGCGGATCTTCAGTGTGGTTTGATGTGAAATGTCTGGGTACGAGTGATATTTAAAAATCAATCTTGAATGTATATTTTTTTAATTCAGGCTCTGCAGACTATGTATGTTTATGCAACACTGTTTCTGTAAAGGGAAAAAAGTATGTGAGCTTATATGGTACTTTACAGATATACAATTTATATATAAGATACCAGCTTTGAATTTGTCATTCAGAATATACTAAATATTAACTGAGGACTAATAGGAGCTCACTGGAGGAACGACACATTTTTAAAGTGACATCTTAGCATTCAAACCATTCATATTCTTCAATGTGAATGTAATTTTTATCTAAATGATTTCAGAGGAAAATTGATTCATTTGACTATAGTGCTCCTAAGACCAGTGGGAAGCTCATCATCTTAATATTGAATCTGTAAATCCTTTCCACTAGGGATGATTAACAGCTTTGTCAAGTGTTTATTTTACTTTAAGAAGAATATGTAATTTCCTGGCATAACTGAGACAGATTTCACTCCATTTCTTCCTTTGCATGTCACATTCATGCTGTAGGTTAGCATGATCGAGCCTACCTCTATTAGACTTCTATTTTGAGCAGTAAAAGGATAGCCTAATAAGTTTTCATAGTTTAATGAGCAGACATCAGTTTGCCCTGTGATTCATTTATACTTGATAAATAAAAACCCCTCAGCAGTCCTGATAAGAAGTAATAACAGGGAATTACTTCCAGATGGCACTTTTGCTGTGCTGCACGTGTGGTCTGAGCTGCCCATGGGATATAAACCCTGTATTAGAGCAGCCATGTGCTGCTCCCAGGACTGGAAATCCATGGCAGACCCTTCTTGGTGGCAGGACAAGGACAGGCCACCAAGCTGAGATTTAGGTGGACCACCAGCAGCACAAGGACAGAATTTTCTCCTTCCAGATATAACTGAGAATAATTTGTGTTGGTAAAGCTTTACAGGAATTTCTTGATACACCATTTTCTCACTCTTTTTGTTATGGAGTATCTTCTTCAGCATTGAGGTTGCGGCCAAACCTCATCTATTTCCTTGGTTATATTTCCTTGGTTTTATTTCCATCTATTTCCTTTGGGTTGGAGCACACTAAAACCATTTATTTAATGTATTTTTTCCTACATTTAATGTTGATAAATCTTAAAATGTTTTATATTCATCTTAATAAAATAATGTCTATCAAATACCTGAGAACTAACAAAATGCAATAGATTTTTGATTAAAAAGATCTTAGAAAAAGTGGGGTTATATGGAAGGGTTTAGCTGTACAGGGACATTTCCATGGTCAGCTTTGGATGTGAAATCCAGGGCTGGGAGCAAACCAAAGGGAATGGCAGAGAACATCCTCGTTGCCTTAGTTGGAATATCTGATCACCTACAGATTCTTCATCACTGCCAGGCAATAAAAGATTATGGAATCATGAACATCCCCTCCCAAAACCCAATACTTTATGCTCTCACTCATATCATTTCCCAGGTATAACTTTTTAAGTCACCAAACCCCAACATCATCACCAAATCTGTCAGAATTCCAGAAGTGTTAGGGCAGTGCTCTCAGGTGGAATTCTTGGGGTGTCCTGTGCAGGGCCAAGGGTTGCTCTCGATGATCCATGTGGATCCCTTCCAACTCAGCATGTCCTATGATCCTCTGATCTTTTTTGGGGGATTTAATTTGTGACCTTTCCCCTCTTTAACTGTTCATATGGAATACATGAGGTTTGGCCACAACCTCAGTGCTGAAGAATATACTCTATAACAAAAGGAGTGGGAAAATGGTGTATCAAGGTATTCCTCTGAAGCTTTACCAATCGGAATTATTCTCACTTGTAGCAGCAAGGGGAAAATTCTGTCCTGGTTATCCAGCTAAAACTCAGTTTTTTAGGGGTTGTGGTGAGAAGTGTAAATTAAAAATTTAGCCAGCAATGAGCTCTGCATGGTTTGGACCTTCTTGCGCTGACTGGCCAAGTAACAGATTTCAGGGGAAAAAAAAAATAAAGTTTGCTAAAAGCCTTAGCTTCTCCTCCAATATGAGATTAATTACAGCCAAAGCGATCAGGGAATGCTCCTGCTTTACGAATAAATGTTGTGAGTGTGATTGCCTTCAAAACAGGAGTGACACAAATCTATTCTGCCTCTGAAACGGTGTCATCAAGTATTGTTTTGTTTGGGTGTTTCTGCAGAAAGTGCTCCGTGCTCTTTTCTCTCCAATTTCCTGCTCAAAGTCTAAAATAGAAATTGCAGATTAGAAAATCCTTTGAGAATGGGGTTCAGCAAGTGAAACTGCTTGAAGGTAAGTTTCATACTAGTTTGACTGAATTTAATGAGCCATTGTTAGGAACCAAGCAAGCAAGTATTCTAGTGAGGCAGGAGGTATACACAAGCTGTCTTTTCAAGAAACCATTGTAAATCTGGTAACAAAGAGAGCCTGACTTCCTCCTTGAATTACCATGTTGACAAAAAAGTCTACTGCATGCACTGATAGCAAATGAGATACATTCTGCTGGTAAAGAAAATTAGACCTTAAATTTAACTCTGTAAAGCCTAACGTCTAGGGCAAGGCAAAAGGCAGAGTCATGCTGAAAAGCAAGCTGTTGCTTCAGCACAGGCTGTGTGCAACTCCTTGTTCTGAGACAGAACATTTTGTGCAACTTTGCTCTATGATTAACAAATGTATTTTAACAGAGACTAAAAAGCATGGGGAGAGTGGGAAAAAAAAATAAACCGGCGTAGCAAGCTGTGTCTTTAACCAGTAGGGATTAAACAATTCACTTTGTTACCTGGGAGGCATCAAGGTGAAGGTCTCTGGTTCTGAGGGGCTGAGCTCACTCAGTGCTTGCTAACCTTGGGCTGGCTGCTTGGAACGTGTGTCTTTGCTGTAGCCTGAAAAGGGTTTTTTAATATTTAAAGTTATTAGTTTATAGTATCCATGTAATTTCTTCAGCCAAAGGGCTTTAATTTCTTTGATGTGCATCTCTGTTCCAGCTGGTACTCCTACCACTCCTGCTGTCTCTTAGCCCTAAGTAAGGTTTCTCTCTTTGTTAAAGCTGGTGCCACTGATTTATCTTCAGCTCTGAGAAGGGCTTTTATCCATTTTAAAAGTGATGCTGCTGAGACAGCTTTCCCTTGCCCTGAGAAGATGATTTTTTTTAATTCATATTTGGTGGTTGGTTGGTAGGTTTCCCCCCTGCCTCTTTTTTTCTTTCCTTTAAAAAGTATTTTTACATAGAGGTGTATTTCTGTCAGGTTGCCTATGGGGTCCTTCTATGCTGCGTTTCTTCCCAGAAAAAAATCTTTATGGGGAAAAAAGCAAATTTCCCCTCTTTTTGGGAGCTCTCCCCACCCCACTGGGGGCTACACACAATATTGCCCTAAAGAGATTCTTGGTTATGGCATGGAAGACAAGAAGTTTTCCTCATTCAGGGTCCTTTATCAGGGGAAATCATCCTAGACTTTCCCCCTTAAACTATTCAAACTATTTTTCCTCCCTACATGTGCTGGAGTCAATAATGTCCTTGTGAATCAGGCTCATAATTTATTATTTAAAGTAAATACATTGAGTTTATACACTTGTGGCTTCCTGGACTGGGCTTCCTAGGTTGTTTTCCCGTTTTATTGGTTGTCAATTCCTCTGTACCCTGTAGTGTAGAATTTATTTATTATTTTAAATATATATATTTAAAATGAAAACTATTTGAATTGTCTTTATACAGATAACTAAAGACAGCTTTTGAAGTCATGTGGTCTTCTATGGTTACTTGGGTTCAAGCACACCAAAAATATTTATTTAATGTATTTTTTTGTCTACCTTTAGGGTAGCCAAATATTAAAATGTTTTATATTCATCGTAATAAAGAAAGAAAATCTATGAAATACCTAAAAACTAATAAAATGCAATAGATTTAGATTAAAAGATCTTATAAAAAGATTGCAGATCACTCTAAAAGCCAAAACCAGACTCTGAATATGGGAGTGCTGGCCAGGAGACTTCAGAGACTGTGCACTAAAGAAAAGAGTATTTTTTTCACAGGATCCTGAGATACCTTCAGCCATTGACAATCTCCTTTGAGGGGAAAAAAAATACTGTTAAAAGTTGCAAGTCATTCCATCAAAGACAAAATTATCTTGTAACTTGGTATATCCAAAGGCTCTGTATGCTGAGAAAGAGTTTCAGCCTTTTAACAGTTTTCTCTTTTGGAGTCAGTCAGAATTATGAACGATCTGGGATATCTTACATTGCCTGCAGATGAGACAAAATGCTATTATGGAGGCCAGCAAATAAAACTTTACACTAATCAAATGCTCTGCTGAATAAAATATGAGCATGTTATTTTGCATAATAAATAGCAAGCCAAAATATAAATTGAACAGTAGCACTAATAAATAAATAAGATCATCTAAAGCTGGTTTTCAGGAGCAAAAACTTCAAAGTTCATCCATTATGGATGTGTGTGTGTGTGTGCACTAGTGTGGATGAGCAGAGGTGAAGTGGTGGCATATATTGTTTTTTTCCCTACCTTTTTTTTTTTTTGTCTCATTCTCTATTTGGATCATTAATCCAGCAGGAATGAGTAAAGAAACCTTTCTCCCCATAGAAGTTGGAACTGGATGATTTTTAAGTTCCCTTCCAACACACGATCTGCATTTCTTTTCTTGCCTTGCAAAGCCAAAACCTTGCAGTCGGTTTCTGCCTTCTGGAAACAAAACAGATCCTTTTTGCACTGAGAAAACCAGTTAAAATATTTCATTTTTGGTGGCTAGGAGTCTCTGTGTGCAGGCAGGTGAAGGAAGGAGCTGTCTCTGCCCCTTGGGGAAGTTTTCTCCCCGTCAGGAAAGACAAGAAAAGGGGAAATATTTTACTTTTCATATGTGCTGATTTTCAGTGAAATAAGAGGCTTTCAAGGAAAAACAAACCTATTGCCATAGAATAGTTCTGCTATGAAGAGGAACAAAAAAGCCCAGACAAAGCATTTTTGACAAGTTCTGCTGTAGTTTTTAAGTGACATCTCCTTTATTCCCCACCTAAACTCACTATCTGGAGATGTTTAAGCAGCCCAGTGTCAAATTGGACTTTTAAATTTAGACCAAAGGCCTGTGGGACAGGGGGGATCTGTGGTACCCCTGCCACAAATCATGACAGCAATCGAAACAAACAGCAATTTTTTTTTGTTAGTTTTTTTGGGGAAGTGATGTGTCACCTGTCACCACTGGTGACACTACAGCCAAAGCAGTAACAAAAATCTGAAGAGGTCAGCAAAATTTTCAGTTACCTCATTTCCTCTTCTCCATTTTTTTTTCTGTTTGTTTCAAATCACGGGAAAGCATCTGCACTTTTTTTTTAAATTATTTTTTGGGAACAAATATCGGGAAACTGTTCTGCCTCTTCTCTTTGCTTTCAGTTTTTACTCTGAGGTTACAAGAGGTGGCAGGGCTGGAGCCAGGCAGGGATGTTTCCAGTGGGATGCCAGGGCTGGGAGCTCCTCGTGCCAGCATCTGGGTCTCCAGGGATGGAAGGAGCAAAGCAAGAAAGGAGGGATCTTGTCTCAGCAAGAATGTGCTGCACTCAGCTCATTCCCAAGTTTCTTCTCAAAAATTAAGCTTATATACACCCATAAGACATGTAAATCCATTATGGAAGCAGCATATTTTCTTTTTTAACTTTCCCCAAAAAACCATATCATTCCCAGAACCATTTTCTGTTTTTTTCAATGTATCTCAGGTTGGGACAACTTTTTTTCCTAATGTTGTATTTAATATTTTCAATTACATTGAAATTATATTTTCCCCTCTCATGCCTATAATCACCATCCTTTCCTCTTCTTCAGGATACTCATTCCTTCCACATTTTTTATGAAAAAAAAAAAAAAACAACCAAAACAGCTCAGATCTTTTACTTTTTTTCTCTCATTTCCTCCTAATGCCACAAGTTTAATCTTGAGAACTGCTCTCCCAATTTACCCCATTAATGCCCATCTGCTGTTCAGGGGAACACCCTCCCCCATCCTGCAGTCAGTGCCTTGGATACCTACAGAGAATTTCACTTCCCAGTCCCCCAGGTGTGTGACTTGCTGCTTAGAATCCATAACCCCAACTGTCTCATTTTCCATAAATATATATATTTATTTCCATATATATATATGTATATGTATATGTATATGTATATGTATATGTATATGTATATGTATATGTATATGTATATGTATATGTATATGTATATGTATATGTATATGTATATGTATATAATTTCAACTTTCCTACACTGTCTGCAGAGTAGCCCAGTGAATCTTTTGCTGTTTAATACTTGATTGGTTTTTGTGAAGTCATTTTGAGAACCCAAACTTCAGACTCAAACACCTCAAGTCATATTTAAATCTTTCCTGAACCTGGTCCTTTATCTGTAAATTAAGGTGAACATTCTCCAAAGTGGCAAATATTATTGAGAATTAATAACCCATTCGCATAACAACCTTTTTTCTGAAACTAAGGTTCATTTTTCCATAAATTGTTAATCCTAAATGGCTACACTCATAAAAAATATTATTTATTTGCAGGCAATTTGCTAATAGAAAACAAGGTCCCATTTATCCTGGAATTTATTCTCGATTGATAACTCAAGTGTGTCTTTTTTGTCTCTTTGACCTCTAGATTTGCTACAAAAAAAAAAGCAAATAAATCCTGTTAAATTAAAGCACTCATATTCACATTCCTGCTGTCTACTGAATGCATTTTCCCTGAAAAGTCCTTGGCTTGCTTATTGGTGTTGGATAACACCACATTTTATTAAAGATCTGTGAAGTGTTTCCTAAGATGTTACATAGAGTATTTTATTTTTTTTTTTAAGACATTTAAGTTTTGCAAAATCTTCTTGGCTTTGCATAGGTGATAACAAGAAAGAGGAATTAATGAGACAAAACCTCTTCTTTCGGGGTTTTTAATTGAGAAATAAATTATTTCATGGCTTCTCATTAGGTATTCCCATGGATTCTAATGACAAGGTGTCAACTTTCACACTTTAAGCAGGTTAATTAACCAGGTAGTAATGAAATTGGGTGATACCTGTGTGTTGGTGAGCCACAGCTCCTAATAACGTGCTTTAATGTCTCTGAAAGGATATTTTCAGCTCCAGCTCTTCTCAGCACTGCATAAATAAATGCTTCCCAGCTAATAGGCAAACTCATTTTAAAGTTACACTTTGGTCACCATTATTATGTTTCCCGAAGTAGATGTTGATATTTCTGCCCTTTTTAAGACTATAAAGGGACACCAAGAAAGCTGGAAGACCTCAATTGATGTGTGTATTTTCTTTCTATCCACTGGCCACATGTGTTAAATATTTTAATGCTATTTCTTTCCCCTAGAAATAATCAAATAAAATTTAAAATTGATGTTTAAAGGTTTTCTAGGATAAAATTGATGTAGAAATGTCAGCAAGTAGCAGGAACCAAAGTTAACAGAGTAGCACATGTGCAAAAGGAAAGAAACACATTTGGAAAAGATAAGGAAAAAACCAAAAACATAACAGAAAAATTGAATTTTGGGCTTCCCAAGAGCAAGCCTCAATAGCTGCATGATTTACCTAATTTAAGAAATATCTTTTAAAGAATCCCAAAGAATATCCTTAGCTAGAAGAGTTCCTAATAACTAGTTGTGTTGGAAAGGATATAAAGAAATGCTTGAGTTTAATTTTTCTGTTTGAAATATTCAGGCACAAGTGGTACAATTTTTTTCATGGCAAATAAAATATTACCCAAGTTTTGTGTTCCTTCTTGCTGGCGATTTGCTCACACAGCAATTCTGATTTCTAGGAAAGTATTTGTTATTTCTAAATATTTACTGGGTGCTTTGTGCAAACAAGTGTTGGTCTTATTCAAGCACTGATCGTTTTTACCAGTCATTGTTTATAATACATAATTTGTCATCAAAATCACATGGGCATTGTCTCCATTCTCTTACTGGACTTCTGACTGCTTAAAAAAATGAGAAATAACAAGGCTGGCAAGTGAATGAAGAATAACAAAGTCCTTCCTCGTATGATTTTTTTTAACAAATAAACATTTAGGCCAAACTTGAAAGGTCTTGCAAATATTTGTCTGAATAAACCAGCCAGGGCCCATCTGAACACTTGCTGAGAGCAAATAGCACGACCCAACAGAAAACAGCAAAGCAAATTTCCCAGGCTTGTTTGTAAAAGTAATCTTCAGCAAGTATTTTGGATTGTTTGACCACATATGTCCCAGTGTTTACTCACAGTGAGCAGGCTACTGAGTTTGAAGGCATCTTCCTTAGCAAAGCAGTTGAAATATGAACTGAATTCATGGTATTTATGCTATTTTAATTTTTTTTTAAATAAATAGCCCTTTATTTTTCATATTAAATCCTGAGATTTTTTTTTTTGTAAGCCTAATAAAATATTTAAGCAAAATTCTGTTGTCTGACGAGAAACTTTGCTGTGTAAAATGCGAGTAGTTTTCTCTGCTTGCTCTAGTTGTGAGCTCTTCTAATAATGTTTTTTCTCCATGTTTTATTTGTTTGTTTGGGTGAGGATTGGTTGTGCTCCTGCTTTTAACCAGTGGGATCATCAGTTTGGAGCAATTTTCTTCCCTGGGACAGAGTTTAATACAGCTGGAAGTACTGGGAAGTCGGCAAGTAATTGATAAATGCAGTGAGTAAATGGTGGCTTATCCAACAAAACCCAAATTTAAGTTCTCAGGAACTAGGTGGTCTGAAAAGCTTAAACTCCTCTTGGCTGGGGTGTGTTGAATAAAGATTGAACACCCAGAGCATCTCAGCCCTGCATCTCCCACTCTTTTTATTTTACACATCACAATTACCAGCCATGATCTTCATTCATGACTTATTGTGGGCGACAGGCCATAATCCTCATTCATGACCAGCTAGAACAGGAAAAAAAAAAAAAAAAAAAACCAACAAAAAAACCAACCCACCACACAAAACAAAAGCCCTTCATGGTACTTAGAGAGAACATGACATTATGCAGAGTTTCCCTCATTCTGAGAGCAGTACAGATACAACAAATGCCACAGCAGAGATGCTTTAAAGCATCTGTTTAAAAAAAATAAAAAATTAAAAAATGTAGCTTCTGTAAGTTGTTGTGGGGAAGAGAAAAAAGCAGGGTGGAATTGCAAACGTATATCATTACTGCAACTGCATTCCATTTATTTTCCTTTTGCAAAATAAATTACATAAATGGGGTTTGTATTGTTAGCTATTCTTCATTCAGAGATTGGGATAATTAGGTTTCAAATACGGTGATGTTTTAAAACACATTTAATTTAGTAAAATTGGTAAGGAAGCTACAGCAATTAAAAATAAAGGACAAAAGTTTCTTTTGCCTTCCTGGGTAATTTGGGGTGAATTTAGACTATGGCATTAGAAGTACAAAAGGTAACTAAAAATGCCATTAAATGAAATGTTCCCAGTCCAAGCAATTTCCTTCTTAACAGAAAGTAAAATGCAAACAGAGATTACTAAAACCCTGCTGTGTTTAATTTAAGTGTATGTAAGCCTTTTACTCACAGTTATTTTGTCTGGAGATAATCATGTAGATCCTCAGTGGTCAGAGCTGTGAAGCGTGTGTTGTCAAAAGTTGCTCACTCTTTGATTCCCCCTCGCTTCTGTCAGCCATGGTTCACATCATGCAAGCTCAGCTCATTCATCTTCTGACAGGGTGGGATTCTCCCATTTCTGTCTCCATCAATTTGTTCCTGTCGCCTCTGGATTGCTCACAGAAATGCTGGAAAAGCGTGTGAGTTGGGTGTAAATTATCATTATTTCTCTGGCTAACGGGAGCGCACTGCGGGGATGGAGCACATCAGCAACAGGCAGGGGTAGGGCTGTTAAACCAAAGGGGAAGCTCAGCATCTTCTGTGGATTCATTATTCCACAGAAATGAAAGGGCTGGAGAGGCGTTAGGTACAGAGCCATGCACTGGCAGGGGCTGCTCTGGAGAGGTTGGATTCGTGCTCCTGAGAGGGAATTCTGTGCTGCCACAAATTAGGGGATGGTGCTTGAGGCATGGTGCTCTCTTGGGCAGGGGAGCCACTGGGCATTTTGTCCCGCAAAAAGAGGTGCTGTGTGAGAAGCTTCTTTTGCCACGGAGATTTTTTGGTGGTGGTGCTTTATATTGGTACCTTATATGTGGTCTGAGAGTGCTCCAGGAGAGGTGAGGGTTTTTTTGTTACCAGGATCTTGATTCATGTCAGTTTTCACTGTGTAGACATCACTGCTGCTTCCATAGGGACCAGAAATTGCATTCACCATGAGGCAGTGGAAGCAGGGTGGATGTAAAACAGTTTGCATTTGCCAGTCGTGGAGTGTGGAATATTCACAGCAGCCACCAGCTGGGAATGAGCCAGAAGCTGTGATGCAGCAAAGGCTGAGGTGCTCCTCAACTGGCAAAGGCAAAACTCCAACATCCCAGGATTCAGACACAGCAAAATGAGACTGGGAGGTTCAACAGCAGCCAGGCTGCCAGCACATTCCAGCCTGAGACCTTGGGTGCCACCTCAGACCCATCAGCTGCTCTGGTTTGCCCTGTCCTGCTCATGTTGTCCTTCATTTTCAGCACATGCTGTAACTGCATATAAATTCTTCTAGGCAGGTAATGTAACATTTTTAGGAGTTCAGCTCCTCTGAGCTGGCAATGAAAAGAGCAAGAGCACCAGGTGATGGTCAAGTGGGTAGTTCTGCAAAAAAAATGTATCTCCTAAAATTATGGAATTCCTTCTCTGGACAACCTGTGCCAGGTCTTTGGAACCCTCTGAGTGAAGAAATTCTTCCTAACATCAAATCCAAATCTCTCCTCTTTTAGTTTAAATCAACCCCTCCTGAACTATCAGTACCTGCCTTAAGAAAAGAAAAAGAAAAAACGCTGTTTTTTATTTACACTCATGTCACTGAGGTGTGAGGTCAGTGTCACTTCTGATGTCTCTGCTTGGATCTTGAACCACACAGAGATTTCCTTCCTGAGCCAGGTCACCAAGTGCAGAAATTCACCTGGGGGAAATCATCAACTCCCCACTCTCCCAGAGGTTTTCCAAGGACACCTCTTCCCCTGGAGCTGCACATCATTCCTGAGCAAAGCTGCTTTTCAAGAAAGTTTCTTTCTGTGTGATGGATTTTTTTCTGACTTTTTTTTCCCACTTGGGGGGTGGATGTCTGGCTTTCTTAGGGGTGTATTTTTCAGTGGAGGTTTTTTTGGCTGAACATTAAGACACTATATTTTTTTGCTTGTAGGCTACTTCTGCAAACTCAAGCTCAATTCACTCCCACAAAAAACTTATCACATCTCCTACCCTGAAGAAAAAAAAGGTGTTTCCCTCCATCATCTGGGCAGGAAAACACAAAGATGACCATGATGTTTAATAAGACCTTTATATCCCCTTAGATTTTTTTCTCTTGTCCTTGGCTCAGTGAGTGAAGTAGCTCTGACACATTTATTTCTTTTAATATGAGAGTAAGCAGAGAGAGGATGATGGCAATTACCCCTCTGCAGGGAAGAGCCTCTGCTGGGAGGGCACCAAGAGCCCTGCTCTGCTCTGCTCTTCTTTAATGTGCTCAGGGAAACTGGATGTGAGTTAGTGGGATGCAATGTGGAGTCTCTTCATTTCACCTGGCCTGAATTCTGCAGCTCCACGTGGTGCTCTGACCCCTGCCTCAGAGAGGAGGCTTATATAAAGAGAAAATAGGGGAGTAAAAAGAGGAATCTGAGAGCAAATAGGAAATAGGGACAAGATCTGTGTCAGAATAACTTGATATAAAGTGACATCAAATAGAAATTTTAAAGCAATCTTAAATTATGTTTTTTCTGTATAAACACTGTGTTGGGGTGTTTTACCTTGCCAGCTCAGCTGCTTTAGGTCTTCCACCAGCTTCTGAGGTGGGAGATTTTCCCTTTTGTCCCGTGGAAATCCATCTGACAGCACATCTGAGCAGAAACAGCCTCTAACACCCATCACCCTGGCACAGGGAATCACTGAACATGTCCAATCCCTGGTTGTTCACTAAGGAGAGACCAGAATTCCTTGGGAAATCTGTTGGGGAGCTCTCATATCTTAATATCAGCCATGTCCTGTAGAAGGATGGATTTTATCAGTGATAAAAAAAATAATCCCATTGATATGGCTGCCTTAAGGAAGTGCAGGTTTGGGGTGGTTTTGGGCAGGGAAATGGACGGGCAAGTAAAATAATTTCATTTTTCCATGAAACATTGTCACTGTGGTTAGGAACAGAGAGGATTCTGTGGTTAGGAACAGAGAGGATTCCTGTGCCTGTGCTGGTATCTTGTCATGATAATTTTGCAGGGAAGAGTTACAGTGTTTGTCAATGAAATGAAAAGCATTTCTGGCCAATTTAGAAGTTATAAACGTTGGAAGAGTATAGGAGCTTGATTCTGGAAATGCTAGAATATTTTGGTCCTTTGCCAATCTTTTAATATTAAATGCACTACAGTTTGGGGATAAAATATTTTTTATGAAGCAACCTCTTTGCTATTTTGTGTATGACGATCATCTTAGTCCTGTGTGTAGATTTTCATGATGCATTCGAATTTTGTAGAGATTTGACAAAAAACTTGTATCTGACTTCAATTATCTGCTAGGGAAAGTGAACCACTTGTGTGTTTCAGGAAGACTTTGGATTGCTATCAAGATTTGTCCTAACCATAAACTGCTAGGTTACCAAAAAACTCAGCTTGGAGAACGGTTCAATCTCAAGGTTAGGAAATGATCACAAGTACCAGTGACTACCTTTAATCATAGCTTAGTTTGCCAAGGAGAATTTCCTTGGTACTATGTCTTCTGTACTGAATTATAGAAGATTATAGTTGGGATTTTTTTGTTTTTTTGTTTTTTGTTTAGGAAAGTCTTATTGTTATTTCCCAGCATAAAATGTTATTATCTACCTGATAAGTATTGTCTGAAAGAAAATACAAATGCTGTGTTGCAACAATTTTGTTTTTTTCATTAGCTCTGGTGTCATTAGACACATTAGGCTTAGTTCTGTTAACTTTAAAAAAAAAAAAAAAAAAAAGAAGAAGCCAACCCTGTTTATAATTCTGGAAATGAGGTTTTGTGGAATGATATGAATTATGGTTATGTGCAGACACTTGGAATAAGATTGTTTCCGAGGAGCTGAAGGAAAAGTTGCAATATTTGAAGTTTATAAAAAGCTTCAGTTTGGAATGAAAACAGTCCTCTCCCTGCCTCCTACCCTCCCCCTTGGTCTCCTCTTGGCGCTGGGAGAATCCTTGTGCTGATGGAAGTGGGAAAGAGGAGCAGCTGGTGGTGCCAGGGAAGCCTAGCAGATGCAGTGTGAAGAACTTGCTCCTCTTTAATTAAAGTGGGGATTAGAATCAGCTTCTGGATGCCTCCAAAACCACCTTTTCCCTCTATCAGAAACAAATCTCTCCCCTTATCCTCAGACACCCAGGACAGCTGAGATTTCTAAAATTCTTAGATAAGTTTATTCTAACTTCTGCTTCTTTCCTGATATTCCTTGTCGAAATAGTCTTGCTCGGTCTTCAAATACCTCTTTGCTCAAATTGCCATTTTCTGAATCAGAGAATTCCTTGGATCACTGCTGAATAGCTGGTTAAATTGCTCATTATGCACAATTTTCTGGTAAACACTTTTTATATTTGGGAACCATTCCTGATTTCTGAGACTGCCCAGATATTTTTAGATACTTCACAAACAGTAGCTGTAGGTGTTCACTTGTTTTCCATTTTGGCTATTTCCAATTCATCCTTGGTTCTTAGTGTACAGTATTGGTCTCCTAAGACATATGATGTTTACCCCCCTCTCCTCTTGATTAGATCATTGAAGCTTTTTTAAAGAGGGAAATAATTAATAGTTCTTGGTGAATAATCAAATGAAAAGGCAATTAATGAATAATGCACACCCTGCACAAATTTTCAGACATTAATCATCTGTTAATTTTCTGCAATCTTTTGAATTCAGATTTTTTTTTCATTCATAAAACTGATGGTCACATGTATGCAGGGCATGAATGAGAGCAGAGAAAAAACAGGTTATTTGTTACAGAAAAAAAAAAAAGCAAACCAGCCCCAAATCACACAAGTTTTCAGTTATTCCAGCTCTTCTCTCTAGGCTTTGGTGACTCAGTTCTTCTATTCTCATCATCACCTACAACGAGAGATGTTTTACAACGTGTTGTGGGTATTTCTGTGTGCTGTACCCAAGCTCCAGGAACTCTGTGGTTACTGGGAAATCTGGGAAACAGCAATGGGCTGAGAGCTCCCTGGGAGCCTCTGGCTGTGCCTTTGGCTAGCAGTCATCTCCTTTGATGGATCACTGTTTTTGGTGGACTCTGGGTCTCTGCTTTGGGACACACACAGTCTTGGTGGTTGTTTTTTATTTGCTTTTAATTTCCTCTGATGTGCAGCAAGTTGGAGAACTGGAAAGGCTTAAGAATCTCTCTTTGGCAAATGATGCCACACGACATTTTTCATAATTAGCCTTGCAGGATCAGAAGGGTTTAACTTTGCTTGCTTGGCTCCACCTGGTCTCTCCCAGCTGCTCTCCTCAGGACTCCTTTTAACCAGTGTGGGACAACTCTAACTGGGCTGGAAGGCTGAAATTCGTCCTGTCAGCCATGGCTGGCTGAAATATCATTGAATTTAGGGATGTGGCCACCAAGGGGCCACAATCTCTGCCCAGCTCCTGGTGCTGTGTGTACACATAAAAAATCACAGCCTCCAAATGACTGAAATCACCATTCTGCTGAAAAATGATCTCCAGGTAGAAAAGATGGGAAATACTGACTGAAAGAGTCCTACCCCAGTTCTGCACATCCTTCAGGCACTCAGTGCACAGCCCTGAGCCCTCAAACCAGGGCAAACCTAATTTTTCAAATTCTCAGCCTCTGAATTCACAGCTTCATGCTGCTAAAGCCACCTCTGCATCTGAGGACCAGAGTTTAGGCTTAGGCATCCAAATCATCCCAAAACTCTGATTTCTGGGTGCTTTAATAGACCTGAGTCCATGTGTCGTGTTTGGGATGAAAGATGCACTTTTCAATGATTTTATGAAAAATGCATTTCAAAACTTCAAAATCCAAATAAAATATATTTTGGGGCTTTATTAGTTGTGACTACTGCACTGAGCTTTGTACATAGATTATAGTGAATTATGAACAAAAAATTTAGAGGGTTTTATTTATCAAGCTTATCTAAATTAGCAATATTTTATTAATATAATAAAAATATAATGAACAAGTAGATGAAGTTTGTTAACTTTGTTAATTTATCTTAGCATTGATAATGCTTTTCAGTCATTCACTTCTGGTGGCATCAAGTTAAATGTGTATTTATCTGAGTGTGTGTACATATATGTAAATCACACACATATGAATTTTTTTTTTTTTTTTAGCTACTTTAGTTTTAATTCATAACTACTGAGCTACAGTTTATTATAAGGTTACTCAAGACAAACTGTTCCATTTCCTCCATTATCCAAACAGGATGGTTTATGGTCAGCCTGGTCAGGATCAAATTCAAATGGCCTCAGAGTTCAAAGGGATGGTGATGACTAGAGCAAACCATTTTTGTAATCTGTAAATTCCATTTCTAAAAAAAAAAAAAAAAGAAAAGGAAAATGAAATTGGCTGCAGCTTGTAATGGCTATGGCAAGATTTTGCAAGGTCAAGAGAAAAGAGAGTGCTGTGTGTTTTGACTCTAACTCAGGACAGACTGCATATTTGTGAATGGGTTCACGCTATGCTGTTTGGAATGTTTAGAATTTAGGGATTTTTTTCCCCCTTCTTATGGATTAATTTGTGTGTGTGTAGCTGAGACACTGCAGGCAGGGTGCAAAAGCCCTGATTTAAATCCCAGCAGAGTAATCTGGGGTCTTTCCAAATTATTTCCAAACTGGATGAGGGAGGCAGGAGAAGGAGCTGCAACAATGATTTTTCTGGTTGGGCTCTTTGGTGAACATGCCCTTGCTGAGGAGCTGTGCCTGGGCAGGGCACCAGTGACCACTCCAGCACCAGGAACCAGGATTTGGGACTTCTGTGCCTGTTCTGGTAGGAACTATTTAGTCTGTATTGGTGTGTGCAGGCAAATGCAAATGTATAAGTTATTAAAATCTGCTTTTAAATGGCTTTTTTTACAGACCCTTCTTCACACCCCTACCCCACAGTCTTGCAGATTGTCTGTTCCCATTCTCCCCCTCCCAAACCATTCCCATTCATTCACACTTTTTTTTTTTTTTTTTCCCTAGAAAATGTGGGCATGGAGTGATAGGGCAATGTGAAATGGATTTGAGCTGCCAGAGGACAGGGTTCAGGTTGGATATATGGGAGAAATTCTTCCCTGGGAGGGTGGGCAGGCTCTGGCACAGGGTGCCCAGAGAAGCTGTGGCTGCCCCTGGATCCCTGGAAGTGTCCAAGGCCAAGCTGGATAGGGCTTGGAGCAGGCTGGGATAGTGGAAGGTGTCCCTGGGCATAGCAGGGGGTGGGATGAGGTGAACTTCAAGGTCCTTTCCAACCCAAACCATTTCAATTTTTATGACAACCAGGTCTCCACGGCTCTTAAAACCATCCCCATGGACATGGAGGAGAGTTCTCTTTGCATTGCTTTCAACCACAGGAATTCAAAATAGAGTTTTTTAATATATATGTGAATCAACACAGAGGCCAAAAGTTTGAGTCCCACAGCAGGACCTGAGCCTTTGAGGCACTGTGCAAATACAGAGCTGGAAATGTTCTGTATAGAGCAACAGACTGAAGTTTGGCAGAGACAGAGAGGTAAAAAGATGGAAAGTGAATATGGGAATCTCCTGCTCATTGTGATAAAGCACAGAACAAAAATAATTCAAGAGCTGCAATTCCTTTTTCTGTCTTTATTTTTTTTTCTTTTTTGGAAAAGGAGCATGGAGAGTGAACATTTTGAACACAGCCTCCCAGAACTTGCTCTTGTCTCACTTGAGCCACCTCCCTTCCTCTGTGTGTGTAGTTTATAGGAGCATCCCTTTTGAACTTGTCATGTTGATGGATGATTCCTGTTGTGTCCTATCAGATTGTACTGGGTATGTTGATATAAAATATTCTCCTGAAAGCAAATTGGAAATCTTCTTAAGGTGGTACTCACTCAGAGATTTTCTAAAACTTGAACAATTCAGTCAGCTGTGATATTCAATGATCTTAAACATCTTTAGCACGACCTGATTTATGAACTTAGCACCATTTATAATAATGGTCTACAAACCTGCAAAATTAGAGAAGCTTTGCATGGCTAATATTGTTAGAAATAATGAAAATGTATTTCTATAAACAGTTTGACTAATTTCAGGTTTGCTTAGAAGCTTTATAAATAACTGAAAGAATAAAAACTTCTTGAAAAATTGCCTTTAACTATGAAACATTAGACTGTAGTTGAAAGATGTTTCTGAGATTTCCAGGACCTTGCTGTAACTAATAACTGTAACTTTGTTTAGCTAAATACATTTTTTTCTTTAAAGAAAAACCTTACAAAAATGCTTTCAACCCAAGATATTTTGCATTCCACTGCCAGGTTTTATACATTGGGCTTGTGAAGCTCAACATTTCTTGAGTTGTTAGACATCACCCAAAATCAGATCATATGAGTAAGGTGTCACCACGTATGGCCTGAGCTTGTGCCTGCTGAATCTAACATGAGCTGAGCTAATGGAAGTTGCCTTATCTCCATTTTTTCATCCTAACACCAAATGACTGCATTAGGAATCTGCCCAAGATAAAAAAGTGTGAAATATGCCTTCTAATTTATAATGCAGATTTTTGCATAACAGGATCAAAACTGTTATCCTGTTGTGAATGCAACATCAGAGTAAAATAACAAGCACTTTACCAGTTAATATGCAAGCTAATCTGACAAAAGCACTTTTACATTCATTTACAGAGTGACTATCACCCTAAAAAACTCCTGGGAGATAAATGAAACAAACCAAAACAAAATAAAACTTTAATCATTTCCATAACAAAAATTAAACAACTGTGGCATACATAGTAAGGTTTGGAAGGAAGAAGAAAAGGAAAAGGGGATAAAGAAAGAAAGATGGCACAAAAAACCCCAAAATACAACAAAAGAAAACAAAACACTAAAATTCAACAAAGACCGTTGTGTCAAGAAAACAATGGTGAAAAATTGCTCATTTCTCCAGAGAACAATTGTAATGAGAATGAGAAACTGGTACTGAACCAATTCTCTTCTCAATCTTCAGATCTTAATCATGTGATCCTCTTAGGATGCCAGAATCTAGTTTTCCTAAAGGCCTGTATAAGCATGTTCAGTGGAAAAATCTATCTACCAGCAGGTGTCTTTTAACTTTATTTTGTCGTCAGCATCAAATAAAGATGAGAAGAATGGCATGAATTAGTTGATGAGTGTTAGGAAAGCAGGTGAAAGGCAGGAGGATTGTGTCACAGTGAGGTTTCCAGCTTATCCACAGGCTGCAGCATTTAATTAGGGACTTGGCCCAACCCTTGTTGGGGGGAAACTGCTCATTCAAAGCACATCTTAATAAAAAATATGACCAAAGATTAAATTGTGTATAGAGAACTTTGAATTTGGGATGCAACATTAAGTCATAATGAGCTTAATGAATTAATTGCATGAAGGTCTGCAATAGGTAACTAAGAATATAACTGATGAGTTACAAAGCAAATAATTTAGCTTGTAGGATCAGGTCATTCTGATTATTTTCAGGACGAGGAGGGTGGATCTGCCCAGAAAATTCTGGGGCATTTTTCCTTGGTGAGGGAAATAGAGGGCAATCGACAATTTTTTTTGTCCATTTTTCCAGCAGAAGGAGAAAGAAAAACCATATTATTTTCCTTTTTTTTTGCAGAACTTAGGACTATTCCTCTCTATCTCCTCATTCCAGTGGCAAGCTGGATACATTCATTGAGAATGTGAATCAATGAGGTGGATTTAAACACAATATTTATTTTGGCTAATGACACAAAAAGCAACTATATTCCATATAAAAGTTGTAATGATTGTTATACCAGAAAAAAGGCCTGGGAATATAAACAATATATATATAAAAAGGAGATGGCAGGACATAAATATATAACTGAAACCATTCTGCCAAGTGTAACAGCAGGATAGAGCAGCTTCCTGCACAAATTGTTTCAAACTAGAGAAGTGTAAGGGTAAGGCTGTTTTATTCTAGAAAGAAGAATATTTTCAGTGGGTACTGGATAGCTTGGATTTGAGAGGACTGAAGGGTTTAAAAATGAGAATAAAATCTGTATGTTATCATGTCACCATAAAATAAAAGATGAGAATAGCCATGTTTGAATGGCTGTGGTGGTAAGCTCATGATCAGCAGGGTGCAGTTGTAGAAGCAGGAGAAGGTAAAGGTTTTTCCACCCCCCTCACTGGCCCTATCCTTGAAAATATTGGTTGGCAAATGTGGTGTGCTGCTCAGTTCCCAGGAAAACTTGATCACCATTAACATATGCAAAGCAGCTGCAAAGCCAATAACAGCAGAATGAAGGCTTTCCTTAAAAACACTTTTAATAAAGACATTTCTGCTCCAACCACCACTTTGCATAAATATCCTTGGTCCTCTGGGGTATTTCTTGTGCTGGAGAGTGGCCAGTGCTGGGGAGCCTGGTGGGTGGGGGTGGGTTTGCTCCTGAATGTGATCAATGAACTCAATTACGACCCCATTCCAGAGAGTTCCAGCCTGAGTTTGCAGTGATGCATAGTGCCCACCATCCCTGACACTGCTCCCAAAATCTCTTCAATAAATAAGAGGATACAGGAGAGCTCTGACTTAGTTTCTTTTTCTTTTCTTTTTTTTTTTTTTCCTTTTTATTTTCTTTTTTTTTTTTAACAGCTCTTCTGGGTCCCCAGTTGATTTTCTTCGCAAGGTTAGTTGCTAATACATTCCTAGCACCCATGCATTATTAATGCTCACCGCTCTCCAAGGTGGCAGTGACAAATAGGGAGCAAAATTCACTGACTAGTGGGGAATGTACTTTTTAGTCATGCTTGAATTTTTCAATCCATTCTGCTTGTTGAGGATTTTTCAGTGGAGGTACTGTAGCAAAATATGATTTTTTTTTTTTTTCCCTTCAAACCTAAGAAGCACTCTAGTAACCAGTGGAAAGCTTATGAGTCAGGGCTTTTCCCAGGAGGTTTTGAGGGGGAGTAGTGCAAAAACTACCTTTGATGTTTGCAGTAGCATGGAAGTCATTGTTTTTCCTCCCATGTAGTAAGTGGCAGTTTTGACTGCAAATCGACTATGCATGCAGTCAAGTAAATTATAATATTTTAACTAGGCTGTGCATGCCAGCTGTAGCATTCCCAGAAATAATACCAAGTGTGTATCATGAGCAACATTGATTTTTAATGTGCAGATTTGTTTCTTCAGATATAAAACTCTATTAATTTTGCAATATAAAGAAGCAATCTGTGAAATACATTCTTAGACTGTTATTGGTTACTATAAATCCCACTAGTAGTACTAGCACACTTGTTTAATTCAGAATTACTTCATTTAAAGTATGATTTTGTGCATGTGGTGGAGGTGCTGGAGATTTGGCAAAGACCTCTTTAACATAACAAATAGCTGACAGTAAATATTAGGCTAATTCTTCCTAACGTTTAATAGAGGGATAACTCACTGGGCAGAATAATGAATTCCTTGCTAATGGCTGTACATAGGGGATTAACACCTTCATGCAGCCATCCACAAATACACTGAAAATATGAATGTTATCTATTTTGGAAGCTCTTGATATGGGTTCAGTTCTGAACCACAGGCAGCTTTGAGCAAGATTTGCTTTAGGGTTTTGAGGGACCCTAAATCAAGAAGATAATTTCCATTGTGTCTTGTTCAAATGTTTTAGCTCTCCAGTCAAGAGCCAAGGAAGGCACAATGTAATGCAGAGCCCACAGGACAAGTTTTCATACAGTCACAGAATGGCTTGGATTGAAAATCCATCTTGTCTCAACTCTCTGCCATGGGCAGAGACACCTCCCACTGTCCCACATTGCTCCAAGTCCCATCCAACCTGGCCTTGGACACTTCCAGGGATCCAGGGGCTTCTCTGGGCACCCTGTGCCAGGGCCTGCCCACCCTCACAGCCAAGAAATTCTTCCTCATATCCAATCTAGACCTGCCCTGTCTCACTTGGAAGTCATTCCCTAGAGCTGTCACTCTAGTTCCTTGCAAATTGTCTCTCCTCACCTTTCCTGTTGGCTCCCTTCAGGTCCTGGAAGGTGCAGTTAAGTCATTTCAAAGCCACCTCTTTTCCAGGATGAACAATCCCAATTGTCCCAGCCTTTCCTCCCAGCAGAGCTGTTCCATCCCTCTGGTCGTCCTGGTGCCTCTGGACTCTCTCCAGCAGGTTGTTTTCCTTCCTGTGTTGGGGTCCCCAGAGCTGGATACAGTACTCAGAGTGGGCTGGCACCAGGGAAAGGGAAGAGGGGCAGAATAACCTCCTTTTCAGCCCCTCAACAACTGTGTGGCTTTTTACACCAGAAAAACTTTTAACTGGATGGGATTGAGATAGAAGAGCAACTCAGCAAAACCTGACATTCTGTAGTATTTGGCCAGATACACCATGTGAAGATCAGAATTCTTTTTTTTTTTTGCTCTTTGATAAATGGAATATAAGAATTTACCAATCTTAGTGGTTCCTTCTCTTCCCTCCTCACCTGCAGTCTGGTTTGCAGACTGGCTTTCCCAGCTTCTGTGCTAGCCTAAAACTGGCACTTGATTTATACGTGCAACCTGAATAAAAATAATGATTTGGGAATGAACAGCAGGTCCAGGGCCCTCAATGATGCACTTGAGGCTTGGAGTTTGTTATCTGAGCCTCTGCACCTACACTGAGGGCAGCAGCTGTGGGTTCATGCAAAGGAAAAGCTGTTCTGGTGGAAGTGGGAGCTGAAATAATGTCACTGAGCAGGATGCATGGGGAACTGGAGACCAGTAATTCAGAAATAAGATCTGGAAAGGGTTATAATCTTTAACACTGGTTCACAAAGATAAAAATGTGAAAAACATGATGTTCTGCTATTCTTGCACATCAACCCAAACACAAACACGTCCTTATATCTTCTGCAAAGGCTTTTTTCACAGGGGATTTGTTTCCTGTGCTCGGAGAGTTTCCCACATTCCTCATTAGAACTGTGTTCCTCCTGCATTTTCCACTCTCCCAGCTTCCACGCTGTCTGTCATCCCCACTCTGGCACTCTTCCCACCCTGTGACATCCTGGCAGGGCAGCAGTGACCTTGTGGGGAACCACAGCACGTGGGTGAGGCTGTGAGGATGCATCAGGAGACACAAAACACAGGGAGGACAATAGTAACCATGGAGGATGTTCTTGATTTCTGTATGGAATGGGGGGGGGGGATTCCTGTACCTGCCTGAAAAGTAGTGTGGCTTTAAGATTTTCACTAAGTCTGGTGCCTTTTTTGTTCTTTTTCTTCTCATATATTCAGTGTAAAGCCACTGTCATGTTGAAACACAATTTTGGGGACAGTGACAGTGCATCCTTTCCAATCGCGATCCTGAAGAAACAACTAAAACCTGCCAAAGCAAAATAAGCATCAGTATTTTGGTGAGCTAGGTGGCACAGGCGCTGATGTGAAACATAAATAAATAATAGGGAGAGGAGAGGAAAAGGCAAAGTGAGAGCAGGAAGTGGAGATGACGGAGAACAAACGCATGGAAATGAGGGGGGATATCTCGGGGAACATCATATTAGAAAGGGATGGAAGTGTCAGAAAGGAACCAGAGAGCAGCAGATTGGCTAAAAAAAAAAAAAAAAAAAAAAAAAAAAAAAAAAAAAAAGCAACAACAAAAACAACAAAACGTGTGTTCAGGAGATGTTGATGGAATCCATCCAACATCTGAACGACTCAATGAATAGCAGACTGTTGAAACTAGATGAGACGCTAACTAATTTAGTTCAGGCTGTCAATAATTGAAATCAGAATGTTGCTGTATTTAATGCTAATATGAAGACTCTGATTTCAGAAGCTTAAGGTTTTAAGAAGCTGGGATGAATCTGTGCCATCATTTTCCAGTTGTTATTGTCAGGGAATTGTTGAAAGAAAAGTTATCAATTCAATGTTAGAGCTCTGTATGATTTTTAATATTTAAAGATGCTACTTGCATTTTTAAGCATGACCTATATTATCTGCTTCAGAGGGTGCTGTGTGGTGGGAAAGGGCACAGTTTAATTCTGTGATAGACTGATATGAGAGGTATCGTTGCTCCAACTCCTCAATTCCATCACTTGCTGGTATGAGGAGAAATAAAATTCAAAGTCCTGTCTTTGGCAAAGTCCCTTGCTGCTCCCTTCCAATCTGCAGTGTCAGAAAACTCAGATACTTAACGAATCTTCTCATGTCTGTTGGCTTCATTTAGCAAACGTCTGTTCAGTTATCATGGATTAAAGGGAAATATTTATTTAAAAAAAAATTACTCATTTTGGAGATACAGCAAATATGAGTTAAAGAGAATTTCAAAGAGGGATTTTTATTTTTTTTAAATTGTAATTTATGTTACAGGGACATGAAGTAATGTAACAGCAACAGAAAACAGTTAGTGGATGAGAGGTTTTAAAATCAGGGGGAGAAAATTTCCCCCAGGATAAATAACTACCAGTAAAGAATAAAAAGTAGACAGAAAAGTTATTTAAGCCTCCGAGATATATGAGTAGTAAGCATAGAAAAATTAGTGTCCAGCAGTGAGCATTACCCTGCCAATTCAGCTCAAATCTAGGATTCCAATTATTCTATGAATCTAAGAATTCTTTGATTCTGTGAATCACAGTGTAATTTTAAGGTATTGCTGTCAGTGTCCTTTACCATATATGAATTCTCCCAATAATTCTTCCAAGGCATGAATCTAATTTCCTTTTCATGCCCATTAAATCTGAATTAAGAAGATGCCATAAGATATCACAGGTATAGAACAAACACAGAAAGAAAATACTGAAAGTAGAAAGCACGGAGGGAAGGAACAAACAAGGTGACAAGGCCTTGATGCATTGGAAAACTTTATTTTATGATTTTTGGACCATCTCACATGGCTCAACCATCCATTCTCCAGACCCACTGGGCTATGACAGATCCCTGAGCAGCTGGAGCCTGGTGGGAATTTCTGGCCTGATGAAGTCAGCTTTTTTAGGGGTTTTTTCTTACCTTGTAGGGAAATGTTCCACCCTCAGGTTTGCTCCAATTGGATGTCACATTTCCCAGCATAAAGTCAGGATCTGAATGTGCAGCAGATTTTTTTGATTTATATGGAGCTGCATGGATGTGTGTGGAGTTCATTAAAAGATCTGGAGGGCTAAAACATTTGAACAAGACAATGGAAGTTGGAGAATGGAAGTTATGTGGAAATGAAGAGCTGAAAAGCAAAAAAAAAAAAAAAAAAAAAAAGATCCCCTTTCTGTTTATTTTCCTTGTTTTCAGAGTTGTGAGCTGCTGCTTTTGTCTTTCCTCTCCTCCAATGCATTCCATGAAAATAATGTTTTATGTCCCCAGTACTTATTGCTTTCAGTGCTTATTTTTCCATGTGTTTTCTGTGGGATCTCCCAGTGCTGATATTTTTCCAAGGTGTGCTACGAGCACACCGGGAGGGGACGGAGCCTCCCTGGGAGCTGCAGCTCTGTTATAACTCATTCCTCTGGACACAACACGGGCAGGGGAAAGAAATAAAAAAAATAGATATCCTTTAGAAAAAACACGAAATGTGTTCAGTGCTTCCAGTTCTTCGTGGTGTGTCCCAGTGGGACCTGCTGTCACATTCCATACGCCAGGAATTTGGATGGTCTGCCTGGTGCCCAATGCCATGGGGGTTCCTCATGCTTCGTGTCACTCACAGTTCATTTGGAAGATCCAGGGTGCAGGCTGCTTCTTTTTTTTTTTTTTTTTTTTTTTTTTTCCCTAAAATTTCTTTTAGTGTGTGAAAGCCTGATGTGTGTTTTCTTCCAGGTAAATCAGTAATTTATAGAGATAAATAATATCTTAAGCCGAGATGTGTCCAGGTTTAGCCCGTGAGTCAAGCTCCTGACAAAGCCTCGCTAAGAAATGTGGGTTACAATGACAGGATGAGGAAAACCCCAGATCCAAACCAGGCTGACTCACAGGCACAGGAACACAACCCCTTTCTAGAAGACCTTATTTGTATAAGAGGTGAGAGTTTAGAGGCACAAAAGTCCCCCAGAAGACAAAACAAACCGAGGGAGGACAGGCAAAGCCCAGCTACGGTCAGCAGTAAATACATCCTCTCACTTCCCGGAGAGTTTTGTTTCTTTCTGGTTTTCCTTCTGTTGCTCTGGCCTAATCTCTGTTATGAAGAGCAATTTATCTTCCTCCCTCTGTCTTCATCCCATCGGGGGACAGGTGAAGGAGCTGCATTTCCAAAGGCAGCAGTGATGCGCACCACGGATCATAGGGCACGACCTCCTCCCAGCTTGGAATTTCTCATTTTTACCAGCACATCCAGAGCTGCAGCCTTATTTTTCAAAGGCACTTTATGGTACGCATACAATCATTTAAGCAATTTATGCTTAATTCAGTTTTACACTGACAAATCTCTTGAAATCCTTTGTATCCATATATCAAAACAAGCTGCCAAAAAAAAAAAAAATCTATACTATCAGCCAAAAAAATGTTATAGCTTCTAGTAGAAGATAATGTTTTATCCTCCAGAATTCCTGCAGTAAAAAAATTTCGAATGCTAGTCTATTAATGGTCAGATTAAAAACTAAAATGGTATGGATTATTAATAACTTTTTTTAAGCATTGCTTTCTTTCTTTTTTTTTTTTTTTAAGGTAGTAGTTTTTCTTACCAAACACTGAAAAATTGCTACTTCTTAGACTCATCTGTTGTAGGTAGGACTTTATATCTCTCTGTATTTGTCAAGTTTTATTGAGCTGTTGTATTTTGATAGTTAAAATACCACATGGTCAGACATAATTTTCAAAGTTATATTATTTGCAAAACAGGGACCATCAGTTCTCTCTTGCCTCATCTTAACATTTTTTATTGAAGGCAAAACTAGTTATGAATGGAATGTTGTTATAAAATTTCAAGTACCCAGATTAAACTCTAACACCTTACTGCTGTTTCTAGAGGGGAAAAATAACTCTTGAATGCTTCTTCAGTGTTCAGGTAACACAAACTTGTGTGGGTGCCTGGAGTGTGCGAGCTGGTCGTGGTGAATCCAAATTAAATTTCCATTTATGCCTCACAAAACTTAGTGAAGACAAAAGACATGTTAACACGGGCCAGAAATCTGGCAGGCCAAGTTCCACCCGGGGGATATTTTTTTCAGATGTGGAATACACTCCTGCAAACCAGGATTTATAGCAGAAATGCTGACAGACAATATTGGTGATACTGTTCTAATTTATTTGTGTTGAATGGTTTTTTCATCTCTTTTCCCTTTTAATGATCTAAGCCTTTTTGCATCTGGCAGTGAGTTTCCTCACTGTTTACCTTGCCTGCCAAGGCAGTATCATCCATCTATGACTATGCTTTTCTTGGTTTCTTGCTCTCTGTCTTTAATATTTGGAGCCAATTTTCCATTTATTCCAGGACTCCTGTACCTCTGATGTTACCATTAACTTGTAAAGTGGAAGCCTGTCAAAAATGCTTTCAAGATGCAATTTTTTTTATATATATATATTATGAAATATGTGGTTGTGTTCTGGTATATTTTTATCATAAACATTGAAAAATTCTACTTCTACCCTTACTTGGCATTTGCCATGAAGAAAATAATCCCGGTTTCTTAAATGCTAAATGAGGGTTTTGTGCTCCTGTAACACCATCAGGCATTTCTGCCTCTTCCAGGGTGCTCAGGACCTCTTTGTGCTCACTTTACCAACCACAGGAGCACTGGAAAACATGGATAATCCGAGGGAGAGTGTTGGGAATTTGAATCCCATATATATAGATTATAAAGTCGAAGTGATGATTACGTAATTTGGTGACATTTACATTTTTGGACCATAACCTCTGCCATCACACTTTGCAGTAGTAAATCTGTGGATGGGTTGCAGTGGGAGAGAGGGTGGATCCGTGGTTGTCTGGGATTTTAAGAGCTGGAGGCAGGGAACAGGTTTTGGCTCGGCTACAAGACAGCACCAGAATTTCTCCTTACAAGCCCTGGTGAAGAGGCATTGGGGATTTTGGGGACATCATCCAGCCAAGGGGGAGACTGAGGGCAAAGCAAGTGAACTTTTGGCTGCCCAACCCATGGCAGTGTCCAAGGCCAGGTTGGACAGGGCTTGGAGCAAGCTGGGATAGTGGAAGGTGTCCCTGCCCATGGGGTGGAGCCTTAAGGTCCCTTCCAACCCAAACCATTCTGGGATTCTGTGATTGTCTCTTGCCTCTAGAATAGACATCCCACACACAGCTCCCTGTTGGGATGGAGTTTTGGGGTGGAGCCCACAGCCCAGGTTGGAGACCTGCAGCACCACAACCACTCAAGAAGGTGCTGGGAACTCACTGTCAGGTGATGTGCAGGACTTCTCCAGTCTTGTCCCTTCCCCAGCAGGGACATCTGGCCATGCCCAGCTTCTGGTGTGCTCAGAAATCTCCTATTTTTGTTAAAATTTAATTAACAGCACTAAACTAAGATAAAAGCACGCATCACAGGTAGTTAAGAAGGTGGGTATCTGCCTGAACAAGTGTCCTTGGTTTTGAGACTCTAGGACCAGGAGTGAGATCAAGCATTTTAAATTGGCCTTTTTTCTGCTTCTAGTTTGCACAAATCATATTTGCTTTTTCCTCCTGTTATTCTCAAGTGTTGGCCACTTCTAGTTGGACACAACTCTCGTAGACAAGCCCTTAATTTAACAGCTCATTCTCCCTACTTCATTTAAATAAAGATTATAAAGGAAACTGTAATCCTACTGATTTGCAAATTGAACTGTTTTGTAGATGTTATTTAAACAGTGCCACTACCACTGTCTTTCATGAGAAACATGGTACAGTGAGAGAGATCAAAGATTCATAAGGAAGCTCTTTTTTTTGAAAGCTGATGCTCCTGGCTTCTTTAACTAATTGAAAAATTTTCTTTACAAGAACAGACCTTCAAGCACTCTGGCTGCTGCCACGAGCCTTATCATTACAGAGTTGTTACTTCCTCCTTTAAGGGACTGAGCTGGAGATTAATGGAAGACTGTGCTGGCACTTCAGGATGAACTTTGTCTATTTTCAGTGCATTATACAAATCCTAACACACAGGTGATTATCAATGGCCTCAGATTTAAAGTAAATTAGTGCCTCCCCTTTTGTTTGAGCTCAGAGGCAGAGCTTAATAATTTCATGGGAAGTCAGAGAGCTGAACTGCATTTTCTCCTAACTGGGGATGAATTTAATGATGATAAAAGGGAAGAAGAATAGCACTGGCTTCATTTTTGAGGTGAAAGCTGTGCATGCATGGGGGAGTTGATCCTGGGACTGCCTGGTCTGCCAAGGGGCCAAGGTAAGAGAGATTCTGGTTCTGGCTTTGGCACAGTTTGCCCATTAAAAAGGTGTTCAAAAAAGCTCTGATGTCTCAGAGCTGCAACTATGAGGCTGGAGTGCATTGAATGAAAGGTGGCATCCTTCTCTCTCTGCCACTGTAGACTTCACCATAAGACAGTAATTAAGCTGAATTTCTTTAGGCATGTGGCTTAATTTTTTTTTTTTTCTGCATTAAAAGTCACACTTGAGCTCGATGCTCCATGAGAGATGTGTGTAGCTGAGCCAAGTCTATCAGTCCCCAAACGTGTCTAGTGATTTTCTAAAATGAGAAAAGGGGTGGTAAGTGGTGCCTTTTTTTTAACAGAAAGCCAGTTTATATGTGGCCTGTGTATTTTAAGGGAAATTTATGAAGCAATGACTTAGGTTATAACCATGGAATCCTTCTGGCTTCAGCTGGCACGACACAGCCCATGAATATTAACAATCCTTACTTCTATAGGTTAAATTTAGCTATAGGAGCCCATCAGTATTTATGGATCAGATGCTGCCATCTGAAGTCAGAAAGAGCCCACGGCCACGAGTGAGAGGCTGACTGGGCACTAAGAGCACTTTGGCTTGAGCAGACAATAGCTCTGTGTTTGGGTGCTGCCACTGCCCTGCAAAATCTGAGCACCAGCTTAGGTGCTAAAACCTGGCTGCTCCTGATGGGCTGTGAACACCCAGGACCTTTGCACTTCACATGCTCCAGGATTTACCCTCCAAGGTGTTACATTCTCAGGGCTTACTGAGAAAAAAAAAGGGAGATTCTGAGGTTAAAATGGAAGCTTGCTATTATTATTAATTTAAACTCCAATTGTCTACATCTGACCTGGAATTCTGGAAAGAGCTGCACGCAGCACAGCAGTCCCAGGCTGCATTTTTCTGAATTCAGCTTTGCATCACTGATGCACTTCAAAACCTTTTGAAGTAGAACTGCCCAGGGTTGCTCTGTGCTCCTCTGTGCAAACTGATTCCTGACCCCTTCCCCACCTTTTAGAGGGGGATTTAAGCTAAATTGGCCTCCTTCATTACCATCAGATGAATGGATTTTGAACTTCAGGCAAGAGTGGGCTCCATCATTAGAAATATTCTAACTCTGCTCCTGCCAGGGGGGAGGCAGGTGAGAAAACCCACCTTTAACCCTCCGTGGTTTGCTTAATTGTACTGGAGAACTTGATTAGGCAAGCACAGTGTTCACTGGAATTGGAGTGTTGTGCAATAGAAACTTGGGCAGTTTTCTTTGTAGTGGCACTTTTTTTTTTTTTTTTTTCCCTGGGAACAAAAGTGTGACATTAATAGCTGTGCTCAACAGAAAACTTGTGAGTGGGCCTCTCTGGCAAGAAAGAGCCACATAGCCTGCATTACATCTTGTGCCAGTGAGGAAGGTATATGTAGCAATAAGTTTATGTTCCATGAGTGAGGTTTTTTATCTATTTATATCACCTCCTACATGGAGCTACCCGGGCCAAACTGCCCTGCAGAGGCAGTCCTGGGCACCTCGCTATGTTCACAGAGAGGCAGAGCAGCCAGCAAGGGCAGAACATCTTTTTAATTCAAGAAATCCTTGTTTTCGTTGAGTTAACAAAGTAACTCAGAAGCCTGGAGTAGTAAATGAAAACAGACGCTTGAGTCAGGCAGAGGGGTTGGGATTTTTTTTATTATTTTTTTTTCTCTCTCTCCCCTGTACTGTGACTGTAAGTTTCCAATCCAATTAAAGACTGGAAACTGAAGCAAGGAATCATAATTGCAGAGAAGGAGGAAAAACATGACAGGCAAATTCCTGTCCTTCCTGCTTTGGGGAGGTCAGGGGTGAGGGGATGATGGAGCTGGGTTTACCTTCTGCTCCAGCACCTCTCAGCCTGCCTGGCCCCTCTGAGCTGTTCAGCCTCTTGGTACCAAAGCTTTCAGGGAGGGCTGAAGCCAGGCTGATTTTTGTGCTCAGGAAGTGCTTTAAGATGCTCATTAGAAAGGTGTGATCATCCACACCGACAGCGCAGGGCTGGGCTGAGCAGATGTCTCTCCCCAGTTGCCAGAGTAGCAGCCTGCATCACAAGGAATCCAAGCACACCTTCCTGGGTTTATTATCTGAGTAATTAACGATGCAGCACGGATCCTGACTCAGCCCTTCCTCCCAGGCTCCTTTTCCTCTCTATAACTCCATGTGCTGTGCATGGTGCTGGTAAGATTGCCACCCTAAATGAGTGGAAATAAAATTGCTCCTGGGAATCCTTTGGTGACCTGGAATATCAAGGGATCTCCTTCCTGGCCCTGGTGATCAGTGCTCATCAGTTCCTAGGTGAAAGCTCTGGATGTTTGGCATTGTCCCTGAGGATAGAGGCAGAGATGGACCATCCTCTGCCTCCCTCCCACCGTGGCATAGCTCTTTTTCCTGGCAGGAAAATATTCCCTTCTTAATAAGAAATAGGGTGAAGGAAGTCAGGTGCATTGTTCTGTGATATTCCTTCCCCAAAGCAATCATAGAATACGAGCGTGGAATCATTCAGGTTGGGACAGATCTCCAAGATCATCAAATCCGACCCTTGACCAATGTCTTTTTCAGTCAATTAAAGCAGTTTTTTGTGTGTCCAGTGCTAATCCCTGTCCCTTCCTCCACCTCCAAGTCCCACTGCTCACGGAACTGTGTGATCACAGCATTCCCCACTCATTACCTGCATGTGCCAAGACACAAAACCTTCCTAAGATTCTCATTTGCCTCCGAAGTTTTTGCCAGCAGAGGTTTGTTTTGCAGATAAATGGTTGCTATACAGCTCATTCTCACAAATTACAGCTCCTGACTTCCTGCTTGGCTGGGAATGGGTGGAGGATCCCAACTAAACTGATAATGAGATGCCAGTGGGTGGATGTGGAGGCAACATCTGCAGGTCTGATCTCATGTGCTGATCTCGTGTACTGGCAGGGACGTGTATGACACTTTGTTATTCCAGAAGTATCTCAAGGACATAAAATTCCGACAGCTGGAACCTGGTCTGGAGCGTCTGCGTTGTAAAAGTGCAGCTACTCCAGGGCTTTCTGGCATGGAAAAAAAAAATGAAAAAATGCCCTTATTTTTTAATTCAATTAACTTAGAATGCAGCATGGGTGTGAGCAATGCATGAAAAAGATGCAAGCATGTACATATAAATATATATGTATATCCATGTAGGTTCTATATCTCACTCCAGCTGGATGGTTATAGACCATTACCTGAGAGTGAGACAAGCAAGAATTTCCTTCATGTGGATGAAAGACTATTCCACCTGGAACAAAAGCACTGCCAAAAAGGAAAACACACTCTTGGCCATGTGAGTTAGATGGCCACCATCCATGAGCATGGTTCAAGTGCTCTGCACTATTCCAACACCTGGAAAAGCAGCTTGAGAGTCTTCCTCCAGCCTAAAGGGAAGAAAAAACCCTTCCAGTGCCCGGGCAGTGAGCAGCCTGGATTTCTGAAACAGAAATCTTGACAAAAGCTCCTTGTATTTCTGTAAGGGGCAGAGTGAAAATGCAATAGCTGTAATGCATCTGTATTTTAGGAAAGCTTTCTGGGCCTCATCGCTCAATATTTACTTCAAAAATCACTTTGGTTGAAAGCTGGGAGATTGAATGGGCACACAAAAGTAGCAGTGTCGGGAGTGTGTGAGCAGGAATGGTGACAGCAAAGTCACTCAGGGATCTGAGGTAAGTCTGGTGGCATTTGAGGTTTAAATTGTCAGGGTATTGCTGCAGTGATGTTTCCAAAAATCTCCAAAACTGAGAAAGTAAAAGAATTAAAGATATAAGAAAGGCTATCTAAAGAATTGTCTTTTGCTTCTGACATCCTTTAAAAACCTTCAGCTTCTTCTCTTCAGCTTCCCCAACCAGCCTCTTGCACTCTGTAATTTGGAAAACACTGATGTCATTGGAAGCATTAGCAGCAGTAGTCATCGTGCTGCAGTTCATACAGGCTGTTATGCTTTTTGTACAGGCAGAGGCTTTAACCAGGAATTTCCACCTTTTTATTTCCTTTTTTTTTTTAATATTTTTTTTCACTATTATTAGTTTTCCATCTTGTGGAGGAATGGCTTCACAGAGGCTGTCAGAAGTGGAGCCTTGCCAAGGTTCCCCTTGTCCCTCAGCCACCTTGGAGATACAGGATAACAAGTGATGGGTGGGAAGGAGAAGGGAAAAGGGCTTCCAAGGGGAAAAGCTGGGAGTATTGCTGCCTCTCACCAGGGAAAAAGGATTTTCCATGCTGAGAAGTGGCTGCTCACAGCACATATGGGATGTTCCTGGATTTCCAAGATGAGAATCAGAAATCTGCCTTGACCCGAGCCCCTGGTATCTTCCAGCAGGAGGGGGAAGGAGTTATTAATAGGAAAATACTGAACTCCCTGCAAATACTTCACTCCTCTGATGTGCCAGTGACAGATCCTATGTGGGACTTTGTGCATGAGGTGGTGGTTTGGTGACGGGGAAAAAAAAGAGAGAGGGATTTAATTATGGGTCATGCTGTGAAAGAGGTTTAAGAAGATGGAACTGAATCAGTTTTCCAGAGTCTTTCTTAATTCCCTGGGTTAGTTCTTGGTGATAAATGGTCTCAGCCCAGGTTGGAAGGGGCACCTAAATGGGTGGCTATTTTGGGATGTCCCACCTTGCACAGGGATTCAGGACCAGGCAGAGGGAAGGAATGGGATCTGCTGCATCCAGGGGTTAAACCAGAAGAGAGCCTGACCCCATCAGTCTTAAACTGTTGCAATGATGACTGATTGCCCTTGGTACACCAAGAGCCCCAAATTATTTCTTCTTAATTTATTATAATTTAACTCAAATAAAGAGCCCAGTGCCAACACAGAAAGATTTTGAGATGGGACAAATAATTTAGTTTTTTTAAGCACTTTCCCATGCTAACATTCTGTTCCCATCAGCTGAATCACAGACGCTTTTTCTGCAGCAATCTTATTTACCTCTATTCCTCATTCCTTCCTTATTTTGTTCAAATGTCAACAAAATTACAACAATTACAGTCATAATAAGCTGTGATCCTATGCACCAAATAAAAAAATAAAGTCTGACTCTGTACACAAAGTAAAGGTCTAAGACCACATCGTGCTTTAGTTGCATAATCTAAGTTCACAAAAGATGCTTTAATTTTCTTTTTTGATTTTTTCTTGTGTGGCTTTTTCTGTCTCCTTTTTTTTTTCCAGTTTTTTTTTTTTTTTTCCTTTTGTGTAATTAACGTGGAAGTGACTCTTTTGTTTGAATAGTATTTGGCTTTTAGAACAAAAAAACATAGATGCACTACCCTGCTGTGACAGAAAAATGTTGAATTGGTATTTAAACGAGTACAATTTCTGCAGATCTTTTTGACTATTAGATGAGATGCAGTTTAATTTTCATTGCTCTAAATTAGTCCTGGAGGAGGAGGAGGAGACCTTCCTTTAAAGACAATAATAATGAAATTCTGGGGCTGATTCTGGGCTGGTATTAACACAGACTAATTTTGTCACAAAGAACTACCTTGGCTGAGGAGCTGCCCCTGAAAGACTCTGGTTTGCTTCTCTAAGCTGTAATAGAAAAAGCAGAAAACCCCCTAAGCCAGGAGCGAGTCCAAAGAAATTACATAAATCATTAAGAGTGGAATGAATTGTTTCCTGTGACCTGCAGACTGCCAGGAGTGTGGTGCTGGGGCTCTGCCACCGTGGTGATGTCCCCATGCTTGACAGGTACCTGCTGTCCACGCAGGAGAAATGTAGGAAAGCTGAGGCAAAGCTGAGGAAAAAGCAAAGAAATAAGGGAAGAGATGTAGATCTGTGGTATTTATCCCGCTTTGAAGCAAAATTAGCTTTGATTAAATTGTAATTAAATTGTGGATGTTGAGTTTTTTTCGTCTGGGCTGGACACACGGTGGTCAGCAGTGCTTGTAAAGGCTGATCCCTCCTGTTCCAGGCTGGGAGTGAGGATCCAAACCTGTTCCATAGTGACTTTACATCTGCTGAAAGGCACCAGGATGGATCAGGATGGGGAAGTGTCCCACATTTGCAGCTGAACCATTGTGATGTGCATTTAGAGGTTCCTGCAGCCTCCTGAATTCGCACATTTTATCACAGTGAACCAGCTTTTCCTTTCCAGGTAGTGGATAATAAATAACTCCCACATCAAATGGCACAGGCAAATATTGAGTAGAAGCGGCAGAAGTGTATCAGTTAAATCACAGGATCAAAGTTTTTAGATGTCAACAAACAAGCACAAAGTCTACATTATGTAGTGGTCAGAAAGAAATTGCTGTAAGGAATGTATCAGTTCCTCTTGAGCTGTCCATCTACATCAGATCAATAGCCCTTCCAAGCATGGGACATTCAGGCTTTCAGCTTGAGAAATTGAAGTTCTCAAAATAAGTCAGGGTTGTAACACAAGTCCATCATTGTGTGTCACAGAAATGAAATGAGTTGTCTCCTGTTCGATTGATGACTGACAGAAAGCTGGGAGGAAGAAAGGGGAAAATAAACGAGACGTGGGTTGTATTTTTTTTTTTTTTATTTTATTTTTTTGAAAAGTTGTTGCGAACACTTCTGTCAAAAAAGTTTCCACCGAGGGATCTGCTTTCATTTCCATGGACATGCCTAGTTTCCATTACTGATAATAGGAGTTGGATGGTGAGGGCTGGGAGGGGGAATGTGCTGGGCACCGTGGGGCTGCTGCTATTC
Organism: Sturnus vulgaris; assembly: GCF_052056855.1. Taxonomy (NCBI): domain Eukaryota; kingdom Metazoa; phylum Chordata; class Aves; order Passeriformes; family Sturnidae; genus Sturnus; species Sturnus vulgaris. Next base: position 38,996,140 of record NC_142249.1, on the reverse strand, counting down.
AGAGGAAGCACATGATGCAAGGAAAAAAAATGTAGATTGAGAATTTCTTACAAGAAAAAGAAAAATAGGGCCAGGGAATATATGACTGGTAGCTCCTGATCCTTTTAATTTAGCACTTTGTAATGACAAATGAGTAAACAGGCAGATATTTGGCCTGCTGAAATACATCAACCTGAGTCTAGCAGGAAGGAGCCCACATCTGAATCCAGTTGCATGTTCAAACCATTAGTCTGGGATCTAAGCAGCAAGTCTGGGAAGTGATTGCACTTTTACAGCCCCAATAGGAACCAGGTACAAAGTTTGGCTGGAGATGTAAGTTCAGGCTTCAATCTATCTTAAAAAAGGGAGGGTGAAGTCGACAGATCCAGGGCTGGTCCTGCAGATGTTCCACTGACATTCCAAACAGCCATGCTGAAATGAGCACAGCTCCTCCTGTCAGCTCTGCTCTGGGAAATAATGCACGTGAAGAATGATCTGCAAATTTTTTTAGTTTTATCGGTGAAAAAGGCCCCCCCAGTGCTCACAAACAGGCTCACAAAATCAATGCCTGATGCAGTTACTAGCTGAGCAGCTTGTTGATGTTAAAGGAAATAACTTTGTTATCCAAAGTACAAGTGCTCCTCTATTATCCAGGCTTCCAAAGTGATTGAGCCTGAAATGCATTCTACCAGTGTATATGAGATATCCCTGCTACCTTGGAGACCAGGCAGTTTCAATACATTAAATATAGAAACTACAGTTTCCATTGCCTAGAGCAATAAAAATGGAGACTGAAGCAATGGCTGTGCTTAGGTACCTGCTGAGAAATGCTGAAACTGTGGTTCTAATCTTCCCAAAAAGTGGTGGGGCCTTGTTTTCACTGTGGTTTAATGGCAGCACTGGGTTTGGGTGGTTGTAATTAGTAAGAGCAACCTGCTTGCTGGAGTTGGATGTGGCAAGGGAAGGGCTGTGCTGCTTGGGTCCTTCATTGTGGATCCTTCAGGGCTGTTGTTGGGGTTCTTTGAGCCTCATTTTGTTGTTCTGTAGGGTGCAATTCCAGGAGCAATCACACCTTGAGCTGCAGCAGGACCTGTCTGGGAAACTCTCTGGTGTCTCTGAATCAAAGCAGGTTTGAACCAGATGGCACAAAAAGCTCCCATCAGGAGATGAGCAGGCAATACCTGCCACCAATAGGGAGGATAAAACAGGATATAGATTTTCTAGCTTGGAAGAAACGTGTTTGGATAATGTGAAGTGCACCTGGAAATTATAATGTTCCAAACACATAAAGAAAAATCCAGGTAATATAAAGCAAATATAAAAAATAATCTTAAGGTCAATAGAATCAATCTGGGCAGAGATTTGATGGATCACATACTCCAAAACACGACTACATGTAAGTGAAATAATGACTTTACACATGTCTTCAAGAATTGTATTTTATCTGGCACTGTTTTCAGACAGGGTGAAGCACACATAGTTTACTGCATTCACTTAATTAAATAAAATTAAAATAAATTGAAATGGAGTCAGTTGAAAAGCTGTTCCATTTTTTAGTCTATCTTGTAAAAAAGAAGTATTTGAACCAAGTAAATACGAATTATTCTGAAAACCTTTTCATGAAATAGAACTCTGTTTCATGTTGAACAAGTTTTCACCACATATTTCAAATGTTAATATTTTTATCATGTTATTTTTTACAATTGTGTTTGAATGGCATTTTAGGTTTACAATATTTCAAATTAAGAAATCAAAAGAGTTGATTATGAAAGTAGTCATACATTATGCTTCTGTTTTTTCAAATGTTCCTCTTGCTACTCCTCCTCCTGTTGCAGAATAAAAACGGTGAACTGTAGATTGGCAAAATTTTTTTCTGATTTCTGTGGGTTTACTGGGATAATCTGAAAGAAAATTAGCTAGAATGGACTAGAGAGTCTTGCCAGGAAAAGCAGAAAGTCCTTCATCTTAGGAAAAATTACTTTTCTAGATACTTTAAATCCATTTTATTTATGATGCTACTGTAACTTTCAAAACACATTCCACTTTCCGTCAGAATTATTTTATCAGAAGAATGTATTTTTACAATACATTTTAAAAAGTGACTTTTTAACCGAGCACAACACATTGCAGATGAATTGTCAACTGTCATTGGAAAGACGTTTTTTCTTCGTTTGCTTCGTTTTTCCCCATGTGAAGTCATACAAGAAATAATGCCTTCTGGGGCATTCCACAGGAAAAAAAAAAAAAAAAGATAAACAATTGGAAGGGCCTTCAATCTTGTCATTCCCTGGTGTAGCAGAGTGAGAGCCGTGCACTGTCAGGGGAAGCTCAATGCTCCGGGGACAATTAACTCCTTCCACCAAAGCCCAGCCTAAGCTACACCCACAGCTCTGCAGGTGGGTATAACCAACAACGAAATAAAACAAGTTTCTGCACTGGCAGCCCTGCACTTTTTGCAGCTCTGAAGTGAGATGCTCCAGGTGTGGCTATGCCCTTGCAGAGAGATTTCTGCACGTTGTGCAGAAGTTGGAGCTTTATGTCGAGAGGGAAAGATGTGTTCATGGTTTTCTCATGCTTGCCGTGATCTGCTGCTTGTTTCTGAGCTGTTCACTTACAGATTTTCTGCGTTCGACTTCAGACACCGCGGAAGAGCAGCTGGGAAATCAGCGAAGCAGCAGAGCAGAGTGGTTACAATAGAAACAAAAAAAAAAAAAAAAAAAAAATCCAAAACAAAACAAAAAATCTTATTGAAAGAAAACTGTCCGAGGCAGCCCCATGGTGCCCTTTCACACTGAGACACTGTCCTGGGGAACCCCCTGGGAAATGGCAAGGCATATTTTTCCCTGATAACAATGTAAAAAAGTACAAAAAGTACACAGGGCACCTCGCTGTGCCGCGCTGCTTTAGGAGAGCGCTTCGCCGCCGCTTTAATAACACCGAGCTCGTTCCTGGATGCAAATAAATAAATAAATAAGAGCCTAGGAAAAAAAAAAAAAAAAAAAAAAAAAAAAAAAAAAAAAAAGGGGGCTAGTGTCTCATCCAGGGCTTGTTTGTTAACTCCTGATGAGATGCTGTGTGTAGTCATGCTGCCCTGAGGAGTTCATAATACCAGAGCCTGAGCCTACAACATTTCCTAAGTACCGCTGTGAACAGCCTTGTGGGACTGCAGTAATTGAGGTAACTGTGTTACTTCTGGACTAGATCATGCAACTCTTACATCAGGCATTAAGCACTTAGGAGAGCAGCCCCATTCACTTCACTGATGGCTTTTAGATGGGAAAATGTATTGCAATCACAAAGTTACCTACCCTTCAAAACTCAGTGTACTCAGGACGAAATGGAGAAATCTAAAGGAGGTTCTTGTAGGAAAAAAAGCAACAAATGGACTATAGATAAAGCTAATCTCTCCTCTTCTGGTGATTTTTCTCCTACTTGTAGACAATCAAGCCAAATTTTGCCAGTGACTGTCAAAAGACTGTGTCAGAGTAGGTTTAAGCTGCAATAAATAGGTATGAGTTCCAGCTAAATCCAGCCCTCTATAACATTGCACTCCATTGTGAACATCCCTCCAAAACACCTCCTGTTTGACAAAAAAATATTGCAGTGATGCCTGGACCCCTGATGTTGCCCAGGACTGCTCCATCCTGAGCAGGGGTCTATTTCCCATATTAAAAGTCAGCCTGTTGGCAGAGGAGTGCTGAGCGTGCAAATCCATTCTCCTTGCCTGTGTGCTGCTGAAATCCCAGCCCCTGTAATGTGCTGTCCTGGGCATCCTCTTTAGAAAAAAAAAACCAAACATCCACAACACTGGTGTCACCACTCTCATAGCCTACCAGTAAATTATTTATCTTATTTATATGGTTTAGGGATTGAAAAGGTGTTGTGGGAAGAATTCACCTGCAAATGTGGCTTATTTTTGTTTAATCAAACTCTGTGGTGTATTCCAGATGTGGATCAGGGTAGTGGCTGGGGAAAGGTGTTCACTGTGCAGGGAGAAGGTCTCTGCTTGCAGGGACATCCAGCAGAAGGGCATTGAGCTCTTTAGCTCTGAGAAGAGCCTGAGTTCAAGTTGTCTCCTTTGTGCCTTCACTGCTGGTTGGCCTAGAATAATCTCTGAGAAGAAATATTTACAAATATTTTCAAGGTGTTTTGCAAATAGTTTCAAGGATTTTTTACAAATATGTTCATGACAGTCCTAATTTGAGCCTAATAATTTATATATTTTGAAACTATTTTTTTTCTAAATTATGTTTTTTTGGACCCATGTGTATTAATTCACATTGATCTTATGGAATAATCTGATTTTAAGTGATTTGTTTCAACTGTTAGATGAGGGCACCTTTATTGGTAGTTGCAATCTCTGTTCCTTGATGAATAATTTACTGATTAAAAGAAGTTATGCACAAAACGGTTACATTTTTTTAGGGGAAAAAAGATCATCATCGCTTGTAGGGTTAGTGAAGAGCGAGAAGAGCTCTCACAGAATCATTTATTCCATCACCTTTTCCAATAATCTAGTACCTTCTTTAGGAAATCTGAAAGTTGTTTTTGACAAACTGCTACAGTTTCACATCTGAGGTTCTTCGTTTTTTTTGTTTTGTGTTTTTTTTTTTGTTTGTTTTTTGTTTTTTTTTTGTTTTTTTTTTGTTGTTTTTTTTTTTTGTTGTTGTTGTTGTTTTTTGGGTTTTTTTGGGTTTTTTTTGTTTTTTTTGTTTTGTTTTTTGGCGGGGAGTGGGACGGGTCAAGATGAACAGTATTGAGGGCAGACTTGTTGAGCTGGATGTTCTTTCACCTTTCCTGATTGTACCACCCTCACTCATCCTTGGAGGTTTCCAGGACCTGAGTGGATCAGGTCAGTGGATCAGAGCTGCCCCTGACGGGCAGAGGATCACACCAGAGACTTCCTGGTGTTCCTTCCAACTGAATTTCCCCATAATTTTATGATTTTTCCACTTGCCTAAGTGAGAGCTGTTGCTCATATGAGCAGCTAAATCAGAAGGCTTTGTTTACAGAGCACAAGTCAGCATCCCCAGGAATGTGCCAGACCTTTAAATCTTGCAGTGCACTGCAGGTGATTCCTGTGAGGATCTGGGATGGACTCTCCAGGTGATACATCTCTGGCTGCTGTTTATAAGGCTTCTTTGTATGTATGTCAGTGTAAAATACTTAATTCTTTTGTAGCAACCTCTTTTTCTGGGAGACCTATCGTCCTCCAGCAGATCAATTTGTCTAAAGGAATGTAATCTATATTTACTTTGCAGTAGGTACTGTAGCTCTCAACTCTGCTTTTAGCTGATTCAGCTCCAATCCAGCTCGCTTTGACCTCAGAAATATTCCCTGCTAACTGTCCTCCTGTTCACTCCAATTTGTACTGCCTAAATGCCTACTGCTGAGTGTCCCTCTGGCCATTCTGAAAGGTGTTTCATCACACTACAATAAACGTGAAATACTGATGCACTCAAAACAGCCAAAAAGGAGGGGGGGAAAAAGCAGCTGGATATCGACATGGGACTGGACAGGGGCATTTATTACACTTTACTTTCATCCCATTGTCTACCTTTGGCAAAGGAGGGCTCTGAGGCTCCCTGGTGGGCCAGGCGGGTCAATACGACACAGGAGTTAAATTAGACCTCAAGTCAAGCACATATCTACCTTGGCTGGGATACCTCCAACCTAAAGTCCCTGGAAAATTTACATTTTTCCACTAAGTTAACCAATAACAGAGTGAAATGAGTGAGAAAAAAGCAGCTGTCTAGCCTGCATCTTGCTTCATTATTGAATGGATGTTGTCCAAACAGCAGCTTAGGTGCCTTATGAGGGAGACAAACGGGCTGTGGCCAGGATTCACCAGGCTCAATAAGTAAAAAAAAAATTTTAAAAAGTTAGTAAACACATAATAACATTTTTTAAAAGGTTCTCCCCTGCCTCTTGTTATTCTGAAGGTGGTTTTTCCCCTTCCTTCTTTTTTCTTCCAATATCTAAACTGGCTTTATTGTTTGAGTGCACACACAGAGTTTTCTTACTAATATTAGTGTTATATTAATTTGTCAATATAGAACATGCTTGTTTAATTCAGAACCCTGATTTAGAGGCCTGGAGATCCCAGATTGTCTCGGTGAGTTTCCACTCTTCCCTAAGCACTAAAGACTTTTAAAGTGACAACATCTTTGGTTGGAAGAGAGATTAAAGTAATTCAGAGCCTTCATGGTTGCAGAAAGGGCCTGGGTGACCACCTCCTATATTCATATGTCCACCTCATGGGTGGACAAACCCCTCAAAAAATGTTCAGAAAATTATTTCATTCTACACAACAACCTCCAGTAAGCATTTCATAGAATCACAGAATGATTTGGGTTGGAAGAAACTTTAAAAATTATCTTGTTCCAACTCCCCTACCATTGGCAGAGATCCCAAAATTACTGTCCTGTATGTAAAAACGAAAAAAAATTGTAATCATGTGCCAATAAAGTAGTAAATTTATTTGATTTGGACAACCAAACAAGTAACAACAACAAAAAATCCAAACCCCCAACCAACACCTCTCCACCAAATAAAAAAATTCTTTCAATGAGGGCTATACTTTTTTTATATTATTTTGTAAGGTGAGGAGGTATTTTATTCATCAGGATTGAATAAATATAGTGGAGCTATTTAATCTGTAAAAACTCTCCTGCTTTATTATTTTAATAATATGAAATATATTTTTCATCTGACAACTCTACTTCAAGCTTAGGCACTGCAAGAAGCCACGTCTGTATCTCTTAAAAAGCTTTGCTTGGTTTATTTCCAAAAGAGCTCTTGCCTACCTATTTGCTGGTAGAGAAAATTATTTCGAAACATGAAGCAGGTAAACCTTAACCTGCCAGATGTCTTCTTCATGTAAGCAATTTAAATTCAATTTGTGGCAGAAAATACAGGCAACTTCTGGATCAATAGGCTTCATTCAGCAGAGCTGACATACAACACCTGATCCACTGCCAACCTGGCTGGGCTCTTTTTGCTCCTACCTGAGGGACTTTCCCTGGCTTTTATCGTTGGGTAAAATCTCCGAGGATTACAGGTACTTAACGCTAATTAGGGCTGCTCTGTTCCCCTCCCTTTGAATGGCCTCTGTTTCTGCCACAGCCGCTCCAGTTTTGTATTTCAGGGGGATAATTGTGGTGGCACACGCCAGCGAGGTAAATGATAGCCCTGCACAAACACACCCCCAGCATCTCGCAGGAGAAGAGGGTGATGAGATAACAGCTGCAACAAAAAGCTGCTGCGCCCTCACCTTGCTCACTTTCGGGGGCTTTTGTCAGATATCTGCCTTCAGAGCTGTAATTATGTGATTAGGAAAGAAGAGGCTGTAAACAAACAGGACTTCTACTCCTCCCCGGGCACGGGAAGTGAGGCATGTCAATCCTAAAGCTCCTCCAGGAATACCTGCAGATGTGGAAGGCTCTGGGAGATGTGTGACGTGCATGCACATCAATCCTGCTCTGAGTGCTCACAGCACGCGAGTTATTAGCACAAAAAATCATTTTCCGTTCACATACGTTCAACCGGGGTTCAGAATGAAATTTAATCATTGCTCAGATTTGTAATAATTATTATTATATGTAGGGTTAAGTGCTGGAAAAATGGAGCTTTTATTTGCCATTTAACAATTCCCCCTTCTATCTGTGAGCTCTGATTCTACCATTATTGTGTTTCCTACAAATATCCCAGATACTTATAAATATTCTATTGCAATGAATTTTATATGACCCTTCAGTTCTAGCAGCGGAAGCTG